>NC_058410.1:34403693-34475009 GCF_002201575.2 Neomonachus schauinslandi
CGCCTGGGTGGCTCAGTCGGTTAAGCGGCTGCCTTCGGCTCAGGTCATGATCCCGGGGTCCTGGGATCGAGCCCCGCGTCGGGCTCCCTGCTCGGCGGGAAGCCTGCCTCTCCCTCTCCCTCTGCCTGCCTCTCTGCCTACTTGTACTCTCTCTCTAATAAATAAATAAAAATCTTAAAAAAAAAAATATCTAACCAGCTATGCGGCGGGCCCCAACCGATGTGCCTACCAGGAAGGCATCTACACTGCAGGACTGGAGCAGATCCTGGATGCCCCCCCTACACCTTTGGTTGTTGCGCTGTGGGGAGGACTATGGTCTGCAGGAGAGAAGCAAGTGTGGTGGCAGTAAGGGGCTTGGAGGTTTAGTAAATGGTGCAAGGTCTCAGTCCTGGTATGTGGTGAAGTCGAGATTCAAACCAGTCCAGTTTCCCATCCATCCCACTTTCCCCTATCTCATACTCTTCCTATTGATATTTAATATTCGCAAAAATTAAATAGACTTCCGGAGGATAAAGATCTAGAAAATATACCAGTTCTAAAGATAATCAAAGCAAAATCCCAGAGAGCAAAATAAGCAATTTTTAAAAATATAACGACTGGATGATAGTGGCATTGTGGGAAAAATATACGTCCTTCTGGGAAGGTTATGTTGAAGGAAACAGTCTGCTATTCAGTGCCTACATTTTGTTCCATGTTCCATACAGAAACAATCTTTCAAAACCTAATATAATCCTATCTCATAATCATTGCAGCTTAAATGTCTTTAGCCATTCAGAAGAGGTGCCGAGAAAATAGCTCAGATATAATAAAGGTGCCTTATGAAAACATTCTTATTTCCTGACCGCTCCGTATTTTTACGAATCTTTTAATTTTCATCAAATATTTCCCTTCAGATGTGATTCCTACTTCTAGGTCACAATAACACCATCCTCATCTTACTGTGTCTCATGATGTGAGCGGAGGGTTAAAAACAAAAAATAGGTTAAGGATATGCATGAACAAGGAAAACTGATCGTAGCCAAGATAGTTCTGGAAGTATTTCCATTTGGCTGGTTAGGTGAGTTGAGCTTATGCAGGTTAGCGGTAGCCCCTTACCTCACAGGACAAACCAGAATAGCCTGGGCGACAATCACATCTTTCTATTGAGCGAGCTGGAGGAGTCACGGCTGTTAGGTGCCCTTGCTCGGCTACCTCCATCGAGATCTCAGAAATCCTGCAAACAGCGAGTACATTTAGATTATCACACCAGTAAATTAAGCTCACATAGCAAGCACCCAAGCCTACAAAAGGAGTCTTCTCGGGTCTTTGTCAATAACCTCAAGCTTGTCCTATTGTTTTCAAGCTGCCTAAATTCCAGGGACTCACATGCCACATCATAGCCCTGCATCTTTGCTTCCTCAAAGGCTGAGATTACACATTAGCAAAATATTCACATAAATCATAAGGAGTTTAGTAAATTAGATGTCTGATGTCCTGTTGAGAAGTTATTATAAAGATCTTTTTCCCCACATTTTAAAATGTGAGTGGCTTCAGGTAGACATGGCCAATTAGTTAGACACTTATATTCCTTCCAACAGACAAACCAAGGTCATTCCCCATTAGAATATCTCCCGTAGTCACCAGTGAAATTGCTTTTAATTTATAACTAGCCCGATTTCTTCCTTTTGAGTCTCTGAATGTCCTTTCAAGAACTTTAGAAAACCGTCTAGAAAATGATTGAACATAATCCAGTAATATTGATCTTACTGGAGAAAAGATAAAGAACTATTCAAATCAGTGATTTTGTTAATTTTATTAAATAAGCCCTTCAACTAACTTAACTCACCTTTCCTATTGGTAGAAAGGTCCTTAAAATTGAAAAAAAAATACATTCCTAGTGAAAATGTTGATACCTTTTACATTCATTTGAAATTATGCATTAAAAAATATATGCGGTCCATAAACTCAGACTATTTCATGACTGACTAACAGGTAACATGAAATGTTCTGCAAATAAACTTTTAAATGAGAAAATGAATAGTTTTGCTTCACTAAAAGTCACCTCCAATAGCTTAAGGAGCTTGAATCATAAACTTTATAACAAGCATAGGTAGGTTTTATTGACACTGAATAACGGATACGCACCCTGACTTCGCTAGAATGGAATCGGCCGGCGGAAGACCAGCCAGCCTTTATGAAACACATGTTCAATTAAAATTCAGATTTCACTCCTCCCTCCTTAGAGTACACAGAGCAGTTTGATCTATAAACAAACCACTCCCCTCCTGTAAGAAAGACTCTACCTTTATGTTCCCCTGGATTCTCTGTGGGAATGAGCAAGTCATCTGAGGTTTGTTCACGAGTCCTCTCTGTTGGCATCGGATGGTATTTTATAACATGAGGGCTTACTAGCATCATCTTCCTTTCTTTCCACATGCATGCACACAACAGGCTAGTGAGTATTTAAAAGACCGCGTAAAACTTGAATTGTATGTCAACAACAGATATTTCTACAATGCACCTGGTTTTTCTCAGGAGCTGAAAGAGCAACTGTTTTGCTTAAATCAGGGATTTGGCCAAACTCAAGCTTCTATTTAAGTGAAGGCTGAAATGCAAAGTTGTTACATCCTTCAAATGAATGTAAGAGAAGAAAAAAAGGCAATGTCAGCATTGACATCATATACAAAGTCTCAAACTACATGTAAAACTCTCAAACTCTCTGCTTCTGAGACTGTTTTAAATTTGTAACTGCACAAAGATGCAGGATTATGTTCTATCTTTGAGGGAAGATTCAAATATATTTTTCACTGTTGTCACAATTCCACTGTATCAGAAAATTAAGTGCTGATCCATTGCTTTATTTATATTCTTATTGTTGACAGACAATGGCTTTAGTTTTTACTGAGTCTAGAACAAGTGATGTATTTATTTATTTATCCTTAAGCTTCACAAAATGATCTCTTAAACCAAAGAATTTTATTTAGGGAGGTCTGTGAATAATATGATAAGAGAAAGAGACTTACTGGGTGTGGGGGGGGGGGCACCAGAATAAAGGTGGTGTTTTACCCCATAAAAGGGAATCAGTGTGAGGGAAGCAAAGGAAGTATAATGAAAAATTCATGACAACATTGTTTCTGTCAGTTCCACTAACACAATGTTCTGTGTGCTACCCAGCTCACTGCAGCATGGAAGAATTTGCAAAATAATTATTTCCACCCTCACAAAGTTACCTGCTGTCTTCCATGACATACGAACATGCCTTGGCTTCTGCCACCTGATATTTTAAAATAATTAATGCTATTGCTGACAGTATATTTTTTGGCACATACCTTTATTTTTTAATTATTTCACATAAAATAATCTTAGAAGTGAGAAATATAAAAAGAACACCAAAGGAATACAGATTTGAAAATGAATTTTGATCCTTGATTTATTCTTTTACCCAAAGCCCCTACTTATGGTACAATCAGAAGAACAATATGGATCTTCTGCAACAAAGAAAAAAATCTTCTCCTATGTTTAGTATAGTTTAAATATCTGAAATGCAGAATTTATATATTCATTGGTTTGCCAATAAAAGCCTTCATAATTTTTTTTGTTTTGTTTTGTTTTTCTAAACTGATCTACTAATTTATTATATAAGACTGTTTTCAAACATCTATTGATTCCATATTCTTACAGGAAATAACAGAGAAACTGACATGTCAGACAAATTGAGACTACCTGTACGAACTCAACTCACCTTTCTGCCTCCACGGTAGAAATGTGAGCAATTCCTCATTTTATCTCATTGGATAAATTGTCCCTTCCACTCTAGAAAATGATCATGCATGCTCATGTTGAAATCTCCTGGCTTCTCCATTATTTATTTTCTCTTTATCCTATTATTTTTAATGTATATCTTGCTACAAACTCCTTTCCCTCAGGGTTTGTAAACAAGTTTACTTCTCACTCAGATTAAACAATCATCCTTGGATCTTTGACACTATCTCATTCCTCTCTTTTACATTTATCTTCATGGAAAACAATAGTCTACGCCCATAATGTTAGGGCCACTGTGTCCCATTCACAGCTCAAAACTTTGAGATTTGCACCAGGATTCTACAAAAATTGGTATTGTGAATGGGACCAGTGCGATCCTAAGTGTCAGTCTCAAAAGCCTCATTTTAATTGACCTCTTTGGGTTACATGAAAACACTATACTCCTTTGTAGTATTCTCATCTTTTGGCTTCCATGACTTACTATTCTTCTGTTCTTCTCTATTTGGTGTGATTCCCAATCTTTTCACATCATGATGCACAGTGAAAGGGACAATATTGTAGGGCACACTGGGATGAACACTTGAGAATGCTCACGGTTGGAAAAGATGAGACCAACTTGACCTGCCTGGCTCCCTTGAAGGTTGAAGGGGGTCACTTTTTCAGCAATCTTGTAATCTATTTATAGCACAACAGTTATCGATCTCTACCCGCAGGGCTTTTTCTTCTGAATTTCTGACTGGCATCTAAAACTCACCAGGTCAAAGGTCAATTTGACCCCACCCCCCACCCCCCTTAAACTTGCTTCTCATCCTATTTTGTTTTAGGGGGAAATGGTAGTATCTTCTACCAGGTGACCTGGAAGCCATCCTTGACTTGTCTTCTGTCATCACACTCCCAAACCAAACACTCTTAAATCTTTCTTGTCGGTGTCTTATCGATCTTACCTATAGACTCTAAAATAAGAATTGAACTTTTATTCTATTACAGTTTACCTGCTTTGTCTCATGATATTTCCATAAGTTGCCTTGATAAGAATATAATGAATATCATATAGAATATCCAAGAAGTCTTCACGGGTCACTGTTCTACTGATTCGAGGATCATCACCATAATATTTCCATTCTTTCTGTAATAGGAAAAGAAACCACTTTGATGAAACTGAATGCAAAACCACTGGCATCCTTGCACCAAACTAATAAGCTTACCTCCGTCATTTCGATTTCATGCCGTGTCAATTGGCCAATTAGAGGAGCAGCCATATGCCTGATGATAATTCTAGCATGTGTAGGGGTACCACCTCGAATGATAACTTGAGGATTATAGGTAGAGAAACCTGTCTCTTCCCGAGCCTCAAAATAGATTGCGTACTTGAGTTTGCCGCCATAGGCCATCAACTGACAAAATAAAGTGAGGAGTCATGTGTCAGATAAAGCCCCAAATGGCGTGAGTCCAAAAACATATTTTACTTTGTTCTCATATGACTTTGAAGTTCTTGTCCTTACCTTCCTTCCTTCAAACTGTTCTGGAAGTTTCCAATAAAAAGGTTCCAGATGGAGTTCCTGTCTCACGAGGTCCATGTGTGCAACAATCTCTGGGTGTTGAAAAACGATGCCTTTGGTAGTGGTGTGCTGCAGGGCCTCGTCCACCAGGGGCAGAATGGTCTGCTCAGGCTTCAGAGTCACCTGCGTGGGCACCAAAACACAGCAGGGCGCTCAGCTCAAATCTTTTGGGCACCCCTTTAAAACTAAGTTAGGGACTGCGTGTCTCTCTGCAGCCCCATTCTCGTTCTGATGAGAAATAAAACTTGTGCATCGTGAGCCACCAGGGCAGGGGATGAGTCTTTCTGCCTTTTTGCACAGTGAAAACTACAACATCTGTGAAAATTGGTCTTTCACACTAATAAAAAGTAGAACTTAAAAGTGGGAAGAGTTAGAGAAAAATGAAAGTAAGAATGAACACGCTGCCACCCTAAAAGGCAGCGATTCTCTAAGGCTGGTTCGAGTGAACGTGCAACAAGTCCTGGTTCTTGTGACTGCCTTAGCACCTGCCTGCATTCATGCTCTGGTGCCCTCACTCCCCAGAATGCAGCTGCTGCCCATCCCCCAAACATAATGCTTCGGTTACAACGTCTCCCTTTCTCACTGGGCATCTATTTCCTTATCAACAATAAATGAGCTATTTTTAGGAGGGAAAATAAAAGGCATTTATCTCAACTGTCTAATGTCACACGGCCCCAGTTGTAAACGTGCACAGGGGAAAAGCTTACTTAAATGTTTCACCATTGCCTCCTCCCCCTCAGTGCCTGGCTGACGGACACCAGCAGGAACTGACATTACACCATGACATGGCTCAGCAGTTCCTTACTCACCCACGTACGGATCAGGCCTTTTGCTTCAGAGCACTGGGTAGTAGCCCCGAAACAATAGCAGTTGCTGCAGCCTAGTGGGTTCTTGGCATCAAGTCCAAATGTGCCCGGCCGGCACCTATCACAGTGGACACCTTCTACGTTCACCTGAAGGAAGAGGAGAGTTCCTCAGGGTCGATGATGAAGTTAGGAGAGAAATCAACTTGAGAATGAGTAATGCTTCTTCTTAATTAACCAAAAAGGAACACTGAGTATTAGACTCACATCTCAAATGGCATATGTAGTTAATTTCCTTGTTAGGATTTCAGAAGTCTAAAAAAGGCTTTATTTATACATAAATACATTGCAGAGGCTACTGTACATTGGTCTTAAAATCTAAGCAACACACTTCCTAATATCCGCTGTGAACAATATGAAAGAGTCATGAGAATTTCAAAAGCAAAACAGAAACATTGATTCCCAGACAGTGGTGTGATACAAAGTTGTAAAAAACAGGCAGGGTGTTAAAATAGAGGGCTTATAGAATTATCATTATGTAGCGTATATAAGCACATGGAATGCATATTAAATACAGTGTGTAATCATAGTATGTAATAATGCAGCACTGGACTTTGTGTTTTGTCTGGGGACTTCAATGGCAAGGGCTGCCATTTTCTTAAATTCTGAAGACTATTTTAATAATCACTCCCAGGATTTCATTTTCCTATGTCTTCTGTCCCTCTTTGCATAGACTTTTTTCTTGAAAAGCTACCTCTGACACAGTCTTAACAGCATTTATCCTGGGATTGATTTTTCAGAAATATCGAAGCGGGGGAGAATCCCTCTTATCTTTTTTAATTGGCTGTTTTTCTACATCATTTAACAATATTAAGGAGAGCTGAATTTTGCACAGTCGCTGTTTGTTATGTCAGTGTTTATACATGATGAAATTTTACTGAACTTCCACAGCAACGAATATATTTTTCAGTGTACGGTGACTGTGGATTAATTTGAAGAGAAATGGTTTTTTAGAAGCCTTATTATCTAGCTGTGATTTTCCTCTGATGATGTTTAAGAGAACTGTCATTTTTTTTCTTCCCAAATTATTCCTGTTTAAGCAAAGCAAATATGTAAAGAGAAATTTAACTTTACCATTAAAAATATACCATCTCTATCAACTGGAAACAAAGTTGGATTTGGGTGAAAAACAAGTTCTTAAAGAGCAGTGCTTATCTGTATGCTAATGAACATATATGAATAAACATTGTATCTGGCAATGAATTTTTGTCTATTTGTTTAATGTAGTGAAGCATGAATGAAGTTAAAAGTGAGCAACGGAAAGAGAACCCAGGGAAGGTTTTCATTTAGTATATTTCGGCAGCACACACCTTACAGGTGCACTGCCCAGTCTGATCAACACAGGAGCACTTTTCAGTCTCTGGGTCACAGGTCCTGTCGTCAGTCCCGGGCAGGAAGCACTCGCAGGGACTGCAGTGAGGGTAGTTCCAGTGACCTCGGTTGCACTCTGTACATTTGGCACCAGAGAATTTGGGGTGACAGCTGCAATGGCCCGTGTTTATATTACATTGGAAATCCAAGGATCCCACTGTGCTACAGTTACAAGCCTATGGAGGAGATAAAAACAGCAACCATTAACACCATTTCATGGGAAATAGCTTAAAATTTTAATTCGAGTGTTTCTATGCTTCCATTAAACATATATTCATCATGTGTCTATTATATGCTTTGTACTGTGCTAGTTTAGTCGCTTGGGAAACATCAATGAACATAACATTAAAATTGCTTCCTGCATTTACTAAAATAGATGAGTGTCTAGAAACCATAATCCTATTGAATAAGAAAGAAAATGTGTGGGGTTTTTTTTCTGTCTTTTTGTGGCAAGGAGGAGGTAGGTATGGGTTTTTCTCAACCACTTTTTGTTATGAAGATTGAAATTTAGACAGTCATTTTATCTTATCATCTCATTTTTACAGAATTTACAGAATTTACAGAAATTAAGCTGTAAAGAGACTTCTCTCACAATGTAACAGAGGGAGACAAGTGTATATATATATCAGGATAAAATAAGAATTATTTAATAGGAGAAGTACAGAAGTCTCAACATACAGAGAGCCCCAAACCAGATTTGGGGAAATCAAGAGAATTCAGGGAAGTGACATCTAGCCAGGATGTTGTTTTCCGGCATTTTGTTTTACAGACAAGCCTGATTTGAGGTGTTTTGCTGGTAGCCTATTTTCTTCTTCCTAGGCATGCATAGGATTGTTCTCTTTATTTATGAAATTCAAAATTTTGTTAGAATTTTTAAAAGTTTGAGTCTTTTTAATTAATTTACTGGAATCTGATGAGTTCTTTCAGTTTGAGAACAACAGTATTTTTTTATTTAAATTTATTTTTGATATTTACTTCTGTCCTAATTTACCCATTTGCTTCCTCAGATCACTTTCAATTTTTAAAGTACACTGCTTTTGTCTGTCTGCCCGACCTGTGATATCCTAATGTTCTCTACAGCCATTTTCCTACTTGCCTCTCAGATTTGTTGACCATTTTACAGTGGTCAACAGTGAAAATTCCATTGCATGTATATGCTACCAATGCATTTTTAATTACACTATTGTATTTTTAGCTGATTTTCAATAATTTATTTCATCTCACTCAGTTTCAATCTGTGCCTTTTTGTCTTACATTTTTTTAAGTCTTTCTGCTCTTGATTTACAGAGCTCATCTCTCATTACAATTTAATGAAAACGCCAATTTAGGATTTTGGAATAAGTCATTTTCAGAGATCAGCAGTGGCAATGATCAATCTACTGTCTCTGAGCTGTAAATTCCCTCCCTCCTTGTCCTGCTTTATGATACTGTGGTATCATGTCAATGTAGACATTTCTCTGTGATTGGGTAGCAGAACGTTAGGCTTAGTCAACAGTGGGCCCTGGAGAAACCTAATAAGGCCACAGTGGTGGGAAGACACTTCTGTCCTGGGTTCTGGTTCTTCATTACTATTGTCATTATTACCATTTACTATTTAGTATGAGAGCCCAGAAGCCCAGAAAGAATCGCAGCTGTGCCCTCAGGCCACTCTCTTCCCACAGGCAGCTTTCTGAGTAGCTTTGGTCTGCACACATCCTCGGACCATGACAAGTAGCTTCAGTATGCTCATATCCTGAAATAATGGTGGACAGCATCTATAGACCAGCTACTTGCCCACAATCTCTGTTTACCCTCACTCAGCCTAGAAATAGTAGCTACTCTTTTGTACCTGTTACTTCAGGTCCCCTATATCCTTCCTTTATGCTTTTTCAGTAACTAACTACCTTTAACCAGTTAACAATTCTTTATATTCTACTTCCCCTGTTTAAATAACTGTTATGGTTTCTGTCGCCCAAGTAAGTCCTGACTTGGTACCCACGTGGGTACCATCTTTCTTTGTGTCTGAGTTTTCCACCATGCAATGTTTGTCATCAATGACCTGATTCTTTTTGGTGCTGTTTTATTATCCTTCTCAGATCTATATCTGTATAGCTCTATAGCAGACTTGTATGCATTTCAACCTGCCAAATTCCCAGATCCAAGTCTGGCTGGATACCCCTTTGCATTTCTCCCATTTTCATTGCTTAGCTTCATTCTTATATCCACTACTACTGGGGATCTTCTTGCCTCTGCTCTTCCCAACAGTAGTTTACTTATGAGTCTACTCTTTCTAGGATGTGATGTACAATCACCAGCTTCCATCTATCATCTCTTTCCTGTCCAAATGTTTGGTGAAATATCTTCCCAGATTCTGATATTAAAGTAATCATCAGGCCCTATTATTTTTGATGTCTTTATGAGTAAGTATTTTTCTGTCCTCAATGCTATCCAGTTTTTTTTTTTTTTTTTTTTTTTTTTTTTTTTTTTTTAATTCATGAGAGACAGAGCGAGAGAGAAAGGCAGAGGGAGAAAGGCAGAGGGAGAAACAGGCTCCCAAGGAGCAGGGAGCCCGATGCGGGACTCGATCCCAGGACCCTGAGATCATGACCTGAGCTGAAGGCAGAGGCTTAACCATCTGAGCCACCCAGGTGCCCCAATGCTATCCAGTTTTAAAAAAAAATGCTACTGAAAGTTATTTTAAGCCCAAAGATCCAAAATATGATTATTTATTATATTATAAACATGGACATAGTTTCCTAAGCATAGAATAACCCATTGCTGTCACCCCAAGTAACTCATCCTTATAAGAACATCAGATGTAGAATGAGATTTCAAAATAAGAATAATTAGGGGTGCCTCGGTGGCTCAATCAGTTAAGCATCTGACTCTTGATTTCGGCTCAGGTCATGATCTCTGAGGTTGTGGGATGGAGCCCCGTGTCAGGCTTCATGCTCAGTGCAGAGTTTGCTTGTCCCTCTCCCTCCCCCTGCTCTCTCTCTCTCTCTCTCTAAAATAAATAAATAAATAAAATCTTAAAAAAAAAAGAATAATTCTTTCACTTAAATGATTTTTCCTTGACTCACTTAAATAAAATGGGCCATAATCAGAAACAGAAAATTATGATATATTATAGAAACTATATACATGTAATATATTTTAAAATGTCTCATGAGACATTCTTATCCTTTAACTCCTTTAACTAAAATATGAAGTGTCTGCTACCCAATTTATTATATAATACCAAAGCACTAATTCTTAAAGACTAGGTGACAGTCCAAGTAGACATTGGGGCCTTTCCAAATCAGGAAGTTTATTTAGGAAGTTATAGTGGAGAATAAAAGGGACCATTAACCATATGTTTAGATAGTACTTTAGCCAACATCAAACTTAAATCATAATTAGATGTAATGTTTGTTTAGCAATAGAGGATTTATGCACTATTCCCCTGCTAGTGAAAGGTGGCAGGCTTTGTATTCTACTTCAGTGAAATCTCAAATGATGTGTGTGCTCACACTTCAGCACAGAGAAATTACCCATGGCACAAAGGAAGCTATAAATCTCAAATCACTGTTCATTTAGATTATAATCATCCAAATTTTTTCAATAGTAGAATATATGCTCATAAATATTTGTGAGGACTCTATGAATTTTTTTTGTAATTGTTCATAATGATGAAGTGTGTAGCTATTCAGAAATTCAGATTTTGAACAGTGGTTCAAAGTAATCAAAAATTTTCAATCAACTTCAATCAACATAATGTTTATTCAATGACCAGTAAAAATAATAGTATCCAACATAGAACTACTTTTTTTTTTTAAGGAAACTGGGTCTTTATTCCATTTTGATTTATATCCAGAGTAGACATCAGCTTTAATTTCAGGAGATTATTAGAGTTTGGCCACATCACAAGATTTTGTGGATAGAATGGAGCCCTTTTAAGTTTCCTTGGGGTTTATTCAAGAGTCCAAGGGATGGGTAGATGCTTGGATTCAAAGTTGAAAATGTAAAAAGTCAGTCATGGAAACTGATAGCACTGTTCATACTCACAAAAAGCTTTGGAACTCTTGGTAAGTTTTTGTTTTGTTTCCAAAAATGTATTTCAAACTTAATAGGGCCATTGGCACTAGAAAAATGAGTATCCTGTCTAGTTTTTATTTAATCATACCACTAATTGAAGTCATATATCTGAACGTCCTTGAACAATCACCAATACTCTTGTTTTCCTCCAAATTATGTATTCTGGGCCAGTGTATTCAAATGCCTTATCATATATGTAAAGATGATTAGACCCTGCATGTGTGCTAAGTGAGCAGAAAAAATGGTTTACATCTCTATTTGGTACTACCGTGGAGTCAAACGGGCCACATTTGGCCATCATGTTCTAATATTCCTCAACCCAATGTGACTGATTGGAATGACTCTCGTTAACATCAAAATCCCTTATTGCTCTTAATGGACACCGGTCAACCCTAATCCTATTCGTCCGTCCTCTGTGTTGCATTTGATACTAAAGAATATTCCTTCTTTTTAAAGAGTCTTTTATTTAAAGCACTTACATGGTTTATCTTTTCTCTTTTAAGCTGTTAAACTACAAAACCAAAAACTAAAAAATGAAAACTAAGAAACAATTATTTTCAGACAGTGGATGTCAGGAAGCACAGGACTGTGATTTCTGAGAGAAGGAAAGCAAATGAGGCAGGGCATGAAGGAAGTTTCTAGGCTGCAACCCAAAAAGGGGGAACCCGAATAAAGCCAGCACTATAGCTGGATTGAGAAACACAGAGTTTGGAGAAGCTGAGATAAAATTTATGGGGCCAATAGAATATGTGTCTAAAAAACGAGAAAGTCACACACAGAGAGTATTCCAGAGATCTGCAGAAGGGTCTGCTTGAATCTTTGGCGGAGTACTGATCTGTGTATGCATGGGATAAAATTCTATGTGGCTGAGGGAAAACAAAAACAAAAACAAAAAAACATTGGAAAGCCATAGCCTGAAAAAATTCCTAGAGCTCACAGAAAGCTTGAAATAATTCACATTCCCAACAGCCAGAGTAGAAAGACACAGTAATGCACTAGGTAGTGTTCTCAATGCACTTAGCCCCTTAGTAGTAGAGCTAAATGACCCCTGGATTAAAGCCTGCTCTAGACCCTCCCTAACTAACTAAACTTACCAAAAACTTAAAAGCAAGGCTTAAAAGGATCCAAATGATCAGTGAGTAATTAACCTGTTTGCCAAGATGAAGTTCAATACTCTTTAAAGGAATACAAGGAAAGCCAGCCAACATGCAACAATGAAAAATGTACACCTGTCATCTAAATAAAAATTATTGGGCATGGAGAGAAGCAACAAAATATGATTCATAACCAGGAGGAAAAACAACCATTAGGAATAGTATTGAAATAAAAGAAATGGTAGAATTAGCAATCATATTGCAAAAGCTAGTATTTACAAATATAAATATTCTAGAGAATAAATGGAAATGTGAATATAATGAGGAGAGAAATGAAAGATATAAAAATATCCAACTGGAATTTTTCCAGATGAAAAATTTGAAATGAAAAAAATACAACCAACTAGATTAAAAACAGATTAGACGCCGCAGGAAAAAAATATCAGTAGATTTGGACACTTAACCATAGAAACTATCAAAAACAAATAATACAGAAAAAATGAGAATGAAAGAATGAACAGAATCTCAGTCAGCTGTGGAAAAATACCAAGTGGAGCAACATATACATAATGAGTTCCAGAAGGAGACATGGGGGTAAAGAACAGAAAAGTATTTGAAGAAGTAGTGGCTGGAAATTTTCCAAATTTAATAAAAACTGTGATCCCACAGATCCAAAAGGTCTAACTCACCACATGAGAAATAAACAAGAAAACCATAAAAAGATGGCATAATCAAATTGTTAAAAATCAGGATTTAGGATTTTATACCTAGAAAAAATATCTTTGAAAACTGATGGAAAAATACTGTGTTTGAACATAAAAAACTGAAAGAATCATTGTCAGTAGACCTGAAATACTAGAAATAACAATAGTAATAATTAGCGATGTATCTAATGGAAAAAGAAACAAGATATGAAACAGAAATTTGTACACAAAGGAATGAAGAGCACAGGAATTGATACATGTGTGGAAAAACAGAAAAGCAGCATTTTTGCCTGGTTTAAACTGGCTATTTATTTAAAATAACTGACTATTTAAATCAAAATCATAAGATTATATTGTAGGATATATAATATACAGAAGTAAAATGTATGACAACAATAACATAAAGGACAAGAAAGGGAGTGACAAAGGATAAAAAGGGAATTAGAGGTCTACTCTTATAAGGTCTCTATGCTTAATATAAAGTGTATACTATTATTTTAAGATACATTATGAAAAGTTAAGATGTACATCCCTAGACAAAGACAAAAAACATAAAATAGGTATAGTTAATAAGTCAAATGTGAAGATAAAATATAATTATAAAAATTACTCAATCCAAAATAAGACAAGAAAAGAAGAAAAAAGAAGACAAGAGCAGATAAGGCAAAGCAAGCAGCAAAATGTGGACTTAACACAATCATACTGATAATTACATTAAATGGAAATGTGTTAAATAATTCAATTAAGATCAGAGCAACAACAAGGATTTAAATATACTCTATCTAAAAGAAACATATTAAAATATTTAAAAAGAGATGGAATTAATGATGGTGTGGAAAAATGTAAACCAGACAAATAGCAATCAAAAGAAAGATCGAACCATGGCTATATGATTATCAGAAAAAATTTTCTTCAGAAGAAGAAACATTACCCAGGATAAAGAGGGACATTTTGTATTAATAAAGGCATCAACTTTTCAAAAAGACATAATAATCCTAAGTGAGTATACACCTAGTATTATCTATCCAAAATACATGAATCAAAACCTGAGAGAACTGAAAGAAAAAAATAGACTAATCATAAGTATAAACACCCTCAGTTATTGATAGAATACGTACGCGTAAAAATCATTAGGGATAACTGACTTTTATAGAAGATTTCATCCAATGATACCAGAATATGCATTGTTTGCTAGTACATTAATCGACATGGACACTATTATGAGACATAAAACAAATATGTAAATTCAAAAGAACTGAAACAATACAAAATGTTATATGTATTATAATACAGATATAACAGAAAGATACAATATACTTCTAAATAATCAATGTATCACAAATAAATAATAAAATAAATAAGAAGACTTTAACGGTGAAAATTTAAACAACATATCAAAATGTGTGCGATGCAACTAAATTAGTGCCTGGAAGGATATTTATAACATGAAATGCTTATATTAGTAAAGAAGAGCAATCTCAAGTCAATGATCTAAGCTTTCATCTTAAGAAACTTGGAACAAAAGAGAAAATTAAACTCAAAGTAAACACACTGAAGGAATTGTTATTTTTTGTTATCAAATTCATTGATTAAAGCTGCTCATATTATTTTCATATTATTGTTTTAACATATGCAGGATCCCCATGATGTCCCGTCCTTTATTTCTGATTTTGATTATTTCTTTCCTCTCTTCTTATTTTCTTGATCAATCTTCTTAGAGTATTACCAACTTTATTAATAATTTCAAAGAACCATTTTTTTTGGCCTCATTGTCTTTTTCTAAAGTATTTTTGTATTCATTGTTTTTCATTGATTATGCAAACTCCTTTAGAAACTATGAGGAAGGAATACTTCCCAATCTATTTCATGAGGCTAGCAATACCCCAATAACAAAACTAGATAATAAAACTACCAAAAAACCCCCAAACTATGAACCAATATTCCTATGAACAGAGAACCAGAGATTATTAACAAAATGCTAGCAAACATAATCTAAAATAATTTAAAGTAGATAATCCCTCATGATCAAGCAGGTTATCTGAGGATTGTAAAGTTGGGTCAACATTTGAAAATGAATTAATATGATTTACCGTATTAACAGCTGAAAAAGAAAAATCATACGATCATCTCAATAGATGTAGAAAATGCATTTGACAATATTGGACATATATTCTTGATAAAAGTACTTAATAGACCCAAGAACACGAGGAACATCCTCAAACTGATAAAGAGCATCTGTAAATAAAATACAGCTAACAAAATTCTGAATTATAAAAGCCTGAATGCCTTCTACTTCACGTAAGGAATAAGGCAAGGATATTTGCTCCCAGCACTGCAAGTCAACATTTTACTCCAATAGGTCAAGAAAATGAAATAAAAGTTACACGGATTGGAAGGGAAGAAGTAAAACTCAATTTGCAGATGGTATGATTGTCTACATAGAAAATCCTAATGAATCTACCAAAAAGTAACTAGAATAAGCTTAGCAAGTTTGCAGTATAGAAAATTAATATATAAAAATAATTGAATTTTTCTATGCTGGCAACAATGGGAAATTGAAATGAAACAAATAATAACATTTTGTAAAAAATATGAAACACAATGATAAATTTAACAGAACACGTACAAGACTTGCACACCAAAAAGTATAAAACATTGCTGAGAAAAAAAAATTATAGAAAATTAAATTAAAAATTATGTCATATTCATACATTGGAAGATGCAATATTCTGAAAATGTTGATTTTTCCCAAATTGACCTGTAGATTCAATGTAATCCCAATCAAATTCTAGGAGGCTTTATTTAATAAAGAAATTGATAAGCTGCTTTAAAAATTTATATGGAAATGCAAAAGATCTAATGAACCCAAAAGGTATTGGAAATGAAAAGCAATTGCAGTTTACACCACCTGATTTTACACTATGCTAGAAAGCTGCAGTGATCAAGACAGTACTGTGTTAGTCCAAGGATAGACATAGATCAACGAAACAGAATAGAGTTCAGAAATGTATGAGGGACATATAAGGTCATTTTATTTTGACGAAAGTAATTCAATGGGGAAGAAGAACAATCTTTTCAAAAATGATGTTGGAAAAATTGGATATCCATTAAAAAATGAAATTTGACCATTACCTCAAACCATACAGAAAAATTAATGAAAATGGAATGTGGACCTAAATGTAAAAGCCAAAACTATAAAACTTCTTGAAGAATACATAGGAGAGGTATCTTTAGATCTTGACTTAAGCAAATATGTATTTCTTAGAAAATAAAAAGGATGCCATGAAAGGAAAAGATAATAAAAACAGTCTTCATAAAAATTAGATGACGATACTAGAGAGGGAATAAAATGCAAGCTGTATAGTGGGAGAAAACAGTTATAGAACATATATATGTTAAAAGACTTGCATCTAGGATATATAAAGAACACTTACAGCACATTACTGAGAAAACTAACAACCCCAAATAGAAAAGATTTGTATAGACACTTCACCCAAGAAGATACATCAATGGTAAATAAATAAAATTATTCCCAGTATCATTGGACATTAAAGCAATGCAAAGATATTAAAAAAACACCCAACTGAATGTTTAAAATTTGTCAGAGTCCTAAGTGTTGGGAAGGATGTGGAGTATGCTTGTGACGAGAAATGAAATCATACATCTCTACCTATGCTTTTGACTTATACACTGGTGTTCATAGCAAAATTATTCATAATAGCCCCACACTGGAAATGACCCAAATGCCCATTAAATGGTAAATAAACAAACCAGTCATAGCATATCAGCTAATGTAAAATTATTAAACAATTAAAAATAACAAGCTACCGATAATATGCAACAGTATGCATGAATCACAAAGGCATTATACTCAGGAAGCCAGACCAAAAATAATCCCCCAAACAAACAAACAAACAAAACCCAAATGACAACATGCAGTATGGCTCGATTTATATGAATTTGTAGAAATAACATAACTACGGTGATAGAAGGCGAAATAGTAGTTTCCTGGTGCTGACTGAGGGGTGAGGGGAAGTTGACTACAAGGGAGCATAAGCCCGGTTACACAACTGTAATCACTGGTCAAAACTCATCGCTTTAAGTGAGTGAATTGTATTTTATTTAATTAATATCTCACAAAACACTGACAAAAATCCTGAACTCATCACCTTTCCTACCTGAACTTGAGTCTCCTATAATCCCTCTAGCAGTAAATAATACCCTCATGTAATTTCCTGAAAAGCGAAACCCAGGACTCGTCCTTAAGACGTCTCTTTCTTAGCCTTCAAATCTATGAGTTTACCAAGCCATTCCAGCAGTAAAACAGCCTACTCCCTCTGTCTTCGTGGAGGCTCACTGACTGGGTGCACGCTTCTGTGATCTCTCACCAATATAACTGCAATAGCTACTATGTATGTAATATATATTACGTAGTCTGGTCATGCCAGTTTCTATGGTAGGCCCACGGGAAAAATGAGTCTTTCAAGCTAAAGGCTGTTAATATAACTCCACAGAATCCTCTCAACTGCCTCTTGAAAATTGAAACCTACTCATAATTTGGGGCAATTACTATAGATTTTTGGCAAATTGCTTTAGTTTGTTCCTAATTTCCTTGTACTTTGCAGATATTTCACTGGGTTTCAGTATGAAGTTGTTGCTGTTTCTGGTTTTATTATAATTTTTCCTCTGTTTTTGTAGGTATCATGAATGAAGATACATAAATGTGTACTTACTTCATCATATTTCCCACAAGTAAAATGTAAGATAATGATCAGTATCTCCAGTCAATCTATACTGATAGTTCTATACTGATTTATAATATAATATCGGCTTTTGATTTCTCCAGCTAGAAAGCTTTAACAAAATAAAAAAAAATTCTTAAAGCATGATCAGATAAAACAAAGCAATTAACTCACCTTACAACCAGTGGTGATGCTGTGGCCCCAGGTACTAGGTGCACATTTAGAACATTTCTCTCCAATGGTATTGGGAGGGCAAACGCACTGACCAGTCTTGGGATCACAATTATTTCCCAGATGGGAACAGTCACAAGCTTCACAGGTGCAAGGGAAAAAATTGTAAAATAGTAAAAATTTGATAGAGAGTACTGAATTTATATTGGGATTTGTGTTGTTATATTTTCCATATTATGGTTAAGGATCCTTGAAAGTGAAAACTTACCTCGTTCATCTTTTATATCACAGTAAGGTGTTTTTCGCAGAGGAGTTGATCAATAAAATTTCATTGCATTGCTTTTAATAATTTCAAAAGGTAAAATATTTTTAGTTTTTCAACTAAGTTTAAAGAAAGAAGTGGACTCTCAGATTCTATGCTAACTGTATCTAGATACTATAAAGTTCAAAATTTAGTTTCCATAGTTATTCTAAGTTCATAACTAATTTTTCTATGCTGTATAGATTAATATTTCCTTCCTGTTAATGACTCTGTTTTGCACTAAAAACCAATAAGCTCAACAGGCTTCTTAAATTCAGTATAGTTGCCACACATCAAGATATTTCAGTTCTACAAAAATTTAAAACAGCTGAGTTATGTAACAGCGTGTATATGTGTGTGTGTGTATGTGTGTATACGAAGATATTTGAGTTTTATTTACCACCTGTCTATTCTTTTCAATATATTTTTTCATTTTCTTAGCTATGATATACGAAGAGTAGAAATTCTCAAAGAATGTGAAAATAAGATTTGAAAAAAAAAATTTCAGAGGCGTTTCAAAGTCATCTAACATGAGCAATGGACTCTAATAATACAGCTATTAAGTAGCTGTAGTTGACTCAGTTAGTATGTTTTAGTGCAGCGTTTCAAACTGAAGTGAAAGCACGGGGAGAAACACCACCAGATACTCTGATTCAGACAGAAGACTAATGCTATAAGAAACCTTTGCATTGGTTATATGATCATTAAATCTTTAAATGAAAAACATTTAGAATGTTTGATTAAGTTCAACCTTTAAGGGATCACAATTATCATTGTTCACAGCATTCCATACCAGCTGTGAAAAATGTTTAGTATCATATTGGCCCTAAACACCAAATAAAGGTTAGCTGTTGTTTTTGTTATTATTGTTGTTGATAATTTTAAGTCAAAGGATTTATTTTGTATGTACCATTTATTAAGAAGAAAAATAGTTCACATTATGTTCAAATTTATGTGCTAAAAAAAGTCTTGGGACGGTTTGAGTCGTTACTCGCAAATAGAAATTCTCTGAGCAGTTCTTCAATGGAATCATAAAACTGAGTAGGGAAAAGACTTGAATCATTAGCTAGCTTTTCCCTGCCTAAACAGAATGTTTACCACAATTTAGAATACTAATAAACACTGATAATAATCATAATAGTGATAAACACTTACATGGTGCCTACAGGCCAGGCAGTACTCTAAATATTTTATAGCCATTAACTCAACTAATTCTTACAAAAACCATGAGATAGATATCACTGTTTTCTTGATTTAATAGATGAATTTTGTAGAGAGACAGCAAGACCCAGTCACTCAGTCAAGGTCACATAACTAGTTACCCGTGGAGCCACTAAACTGATACAAGCTATTTTGTGGAAGTCATACCCTCGACCATAATGCTATCCTGTCTGTTTGGGGCTGTTTTCTATCCTATTTCTCTGGATTTGAATGCTAACTAAGTTTGCATTCCTAATGTTATCACCATTTCATAATTTTGAATAATGTTCTTTTTTAACTTAAAATTTCTGGTAGTGAATATATTTGAATGCACAGTATCATTTCATTAAATCACATCAACTGAACATGTTAGTAGGAGTTGTATTTAAAGAACAGTAAAGGGTGCGTGGGTGGCTCAGTTGGTTAAGTGACTACCTTCGGCTCGGGTCATGATCCTGGAGTCCCGGGATCGAGTCCCGCATTGGGCTCCCTGCTTGGGGGGGGAGTCTGCTTGTCTGCTTCTCCCTCTGACCCACCTCCCTCTCATGCTCTCTGTCTCTCATTCTCTCTCTTGCAAATAAATAAAATCTTTAAAAAAAAAAAAGAACAGTAAATTTTAGGGGTGACTCGTTGGCTCAGTTGGTTGTGTGTCCAGCTCTTGGCTTCCACTGAGATCATGGTCTCAGAGTCCTGGGATCAAGCCCTGCCTTGGGCTCCGCGCTCAGCTTGGAGGCTGCTTGAGATTCGTTCCCCCCCTCCATTTTCCTTCCCCTCTGCTCCTCCTCCTGCTCATGCTCTCTCTCTCTCAGATGAATGAATGAATGAATGAATGAATAAATAAATAAAATCTTAAAAAAACCAATATATTTTAAAATGCAGCATTATAGTTTTTAGTATATATAGATACTGACTTAGAGATCACATATAGATTCTTAGATCTACAATTATAACTTTCAGAATAACATAATGGCTTATCTTTATGATACAAAGTGTATATTGAAAGTGATTGAGAATATCTAAAAGGTATTGTTTTTAAACAATTTGAAATTTTACTCCTGCCACTTCTTACATAAATTTGCTACAATAGTCAATAATAATGTTTTAAAATCTTACCACGTATTTATCATGGTACTGAAAGTAGAGGAGTATCATCAGTGTTGAATCAGTGAGTTTAGTAAGCAAAGGTGATACTCAATCTAGTGAATGTTGGAATAAGGGTCAATTCCAAATTAGTGGCAGATAAAGCAAGGCTAGTGTTCAATCTTCACTTTCATCTGCAGTATGCTAATTCCTATTTTCTTAATTCATGATTTGTGGGAAGAACATGAGAACACTGCTTGGGGGAAATCATGGTTAGAAACCTTCCCACATTTCCCCAAGAACTAGCAAATACCTAGTGCAAATCTGTTTCTTGGAACATCATAGTTTTCAAGGCACATGAAAGTAGATGACAACATATTTTTTTGTACCTGAAAATGATATTCACTTCTCTGATCCTTGTACCAATTTTGCAATAGGAAAAGGGAACGTTGAACTGTATTAACTTGAGAGTGAAGTTTACACTAAGAGAACACTGGCAAAAGAAAAACTGAACATTTAACTTTCAGGCTACAGTAGCCTTTGAGTGAGGGACTGGCGGTCACACAGGAAGGGACACAGCAGAATTGGGACCTGCTGATGGATTTTTCATTGACTACTCGCAAGCAGTTATTTATGGGGTGATGTTTCAAACTGTGATATATTTCGTTTGTTAGTTTATTTAAAATAAATATACATTACTTATTAGTTTAAATATTTTGGATCATATATTTGTTGTCAAGGTGCCTATGCTTTCAACCCTGGGAATGCAGAAGAAGGAACTGTTACGGATGCCAAAATGCCAGAACCAGAGAATGAATGTGTAGGGCTTAGTCTTATTTACAGACCTGTGCAGCCTCCTTCTTGGAAGTTGAAATAGCCATGGGCACAGCGGTCACATTTCTTTCCTGTCACTCCAGGCTGGCACCAACACTGACCACTCTCTTCACAGTCGAATGATTTAGACCCAAAGGAATTGCAATTGCAGGGAACACACCCCCTTCCTGATTGTAGGCCAAAGGTTTCAGGCTGGCATAGGAAAGGAAAGAGAAAAATTAAATTTAAATCAATTAGCTCGTTATGAAACAAGATGCACAATATCAAGAGATGAGACAGGAAAGAGGAATCTATGGGTTGTCAAGGTTCTTCACTGATGTTATGACAACGAGGTTGCAATTTAATCTAATGGATCCTTTTCTACAAAATCCAAAAAGAAGAGTATGATTACTTTAAAATTTTATCAAAGTTAACAGCAGAATTAGGGTACTATCCTTTATGTCAGCTATATTTTCACCAGTTTTTCCCTATACTTTCCAAGATTTTAACAGCAATGTGGAACTAAGCTATGGGGTGTTACTTATATTTTAATTGAAAAATTTACTTGCTTCATTCCTCATAATCTGAATTGATTAATTTTAGACCTTATGAACTCCTCTACTTGTTAAAAATGTTTCTGATATTATTGACCAGAAGCCTACAGTTAAAATAAATGTTTTTCTTCTAATATTTGATCTAATTTTTGTCATCTCTCCATAAATCTAATTATCATTCTAGAGATCACTTTATAAATATAACTTACAGATTTATGCCTATGCTGACAAAATAATTGGTTTACAAACATCTAGTTTCTTGGGTTTCATTTTAACAACTGAAATTGATTTGAGAGAACACACATCAAAGCACCAGATTAGGTAGATGAAAGGAAACCTTTATTCTCTGATGAGTTATTCCTAGGCATATCTCTTATCTATGCATAACAAATAACTTTCTATGATCGGTTTTCATTACTAGCTTTGGCTTGAAATACATGTTATCTGACCTAGAGTGACTATGTTAGAAAGTGTGGATGGATTAAAAATTACCTCTACTAGAAAAGTGAAAAATGCACATCATACTTAAAGTACAACAGGGTTGTATTTTAAAATATGAAGTGTGTCACATCATTATGATATTTTAATCTGAAAAATTAGTCTTTTAGTTCTTTGTAAAAAATAATTCCTATTTTGGATTATTAGACTTAATAGTTACTTCCTGGTAAGAATAAATCTTGCTATTTAATGGGAGCCACCCAAAGAGAAACAAATAAGGCTCATTACATATTTTTGCCATTATTGTTAACAGTATGAAAAACAGTTCTAGAAAACAAAATCACACTGAAAATTACTCTCTTAAAATTACTATAGCTAAGAACAGTTTTGGTTTTTAAATATAAAATGGGTTGATTGAGTTTAACAATCATTTAATCTTTGTATTTATTGCTGGCTTTATTTTTATTTCCAGTTCAAATTCAGATGTCATCATATGATTAAAGAAGAAAGTGTGTTTGTGGAATCACTATATTGCACACCTGAAACTAATATAGCACCATATGTTAACTCTACTGGTACTGAAACAGAATTTAAAAAATAAAGAAAGAAAGAAGAAAGTATCAGTTCTACCAAATGACTTAACACACAATTTTGAAATTAAATTTCATTATATAAGGAATGATTAAGACATATAAGATTTTTATTCATAAAAAGCAACTAGCTGTAAAATTCTGGATACCTGACCTAGAGAAATAATGAGAAATTGGGAAAATGGCTAAAGTATGAGCATGCCCATTACAGTATTATTTATGAGAGTAACTTCCCAATGTTAGAGAGAAAGTTGAATAAATTATGATACATTCATGCTATGAAATAATACGCCATCATTAAAGTCCTGTTTTGAAGCAGTTTTAATGATAGGAATATGCTTAGGACATAGCATTATGCAAAATTTCAAAAAGCAGAATACAAAATTATATACACACTATTATTCCAATTATATACCTATAATGACACACACACCACTCAGGCACACACAAACAGAAACATACATAGAAAAAAGACTAGAACATACTACATTAAAATGGTTTTTAAAAATCCGAATCATAAATATATTTGTATTTCTTTTTTTTTTTTTTAGATTTTTATTTATTTATTTGAGACAGAGAGAATGAGAGAGAGAGAGCACATGAGAGGGGGGAGGGTCAGAGGCAGAAGCAGGCTCCCTGCCGAGCAGGGAGCCCGATGCGGGACTCGATCCAGGGACTCCAGGATCATGACCTGAGCCGAAGGCAGTCGCTTAACCAACTGAGCCACCCAGGTGCCCCAAATATATTTGTATTTCTTATGCAAAGTATTTTGCATTTATTTCCTAAATTTTCTTGACTTAGAAATCTGAATTGTAGAGAAAATACTTTTTCATCTTTATTTCCTAAATTTTTCTTCGCTTGGCATATCTATATATCTTTAATGGATATATCTATATAGTGTTAAATGAACTTCCAAATCATAGTTATTATGAAAATTCCGAAGTTCATTATGTAAAACATATGTAAGAAGAAATATCTTTACCATACTTTTCAAATACTTAAATAATGTAATTTTAAAGAGTTAAATTACACCAAAACAAATAGAAACAAATTTCAGCAACAAAATTTTAATAAATTTGATGTACAAAAATTTAATTCAGAAACTAGGGAAAATCTCTGTAGTAAACAAATTCAAAAGTAGACATTCCTAGTCAGTAATGGAGATTAACGAGGTAAAATGAACATGGGAGACAGTCCCTATGCAGTGTCAGTGAGATGTTTGATGATCTCCCAGAAATTATTTTCACTTGGGGTAATAACAACAATGAGCACTTACATATGGTGCTTGCCGGGTGTCAAGAACTGTTCTAAAGCCCTTTGCAAACATGAATTCATTTAAACTTCCAGACAATCCTGGGAGATAGTTATTACCATCACCTCTTTACAGAGTGAGGAAACTGAGGCACAGAAAGTGCAAGTTATTTGCCTAAGGTCACCAGTTAGCCAACCGCAGAGTCAGGTTTCCACGTCAGCCAGCCTGGCTTCAGAGTCTGTGCTCTTTACTCTCACACATACTGTCTCAGAACAAAAATGGTCTCAGGACAAAACACCACCCTGTACAAAGTCCTATAGGACATGTAGGAAAAGGGTGTGAATAAGGGTTGAATTTTGCTAAATTTCTATTTTGGAGACATTTTGGTCAATTCCTGTCCCTTTCTTTTACTTTAAATGTATGCATTTGTTTTGTTTTTTTTTTATGTTTTTGAAAAACAATCTTTTTAAAAGATTTCTTCCTCAAATAGCAACAATAATAACAACAGCAATAATACCTAACATTTACTAAGAACTCTCCAGATGCGTGCCTTATGCACTGTTCCCACGACAATCCGGAAACAGCCATAGAGGTGCCTAGACAGATCTCCCTACAAAAGAATCTGCAGCGGGACTGTGACGGGTTGACATCCTCCGGTTTTTACTCTTGTGGATTCCCTGGAGGAGCTCGCACCAGGTCAATGACTGATAACAATAAAGTATTAGAGCCTTCCTGCCCAATCCAGGATGACTCTAACAGGCAAATGGTGCTTGGGCACTCCCCCTTGGCCTGGCACGCATTTGACGTTTTGGCAGAAGGCAAAGAATGAGGCTTTTCTACCCAACCTTTCCTTCCCTTTTTCCTTTCATTTCAGTCTGGCCTGCACTGCAGCAGAAGGCTCCCTGCGTATTATACTCTCTCCTCCTTCATCTTTCATAGGCATTTCCCCATCTGTAGTGGGTCCCACTACAGATGAAGCAGATGAATTACAGAAAGATTGAAGGAACTGTCTTACGGCTAGCAAGTGGCAAGACTGGGGTTTGACCTGAGGCATTCTGATATCAGAACTAGTTTTCTTAAAATGCCAATAAAGAGCCTAGAAATAATGCATGTTTTTTTTTTTCTTTTCTACTCCTTTGCTTTTTACTTTACTCTCACCTTCTTCTGTTACCTGCCCCTCCCCTCCCCCACCCTGGAGGCTGTGATTCTATCTTGGCCAGTCTAATCTCCTGTCATTCTGCAACAGGGTCCTGGACCTAGTCTTCCTCCTTCCTCCTTCTTTCCCTCCCCTTCCTCCCTTTCTCTCTTCCTTCCGGTATTTGCTTTCTTTTGCCTTGTAAGATGGGGGGCTAAACTTTTGTAGTACAAAACATGCTTCCTTACTTTGTGTACGTGGTACATTTGAGGGATGTGAAAATGTGTGACTCGTGGTAACTATGGGCAAACTTACAACGTGGAAAAGTCCCAAAGCCATCAATTATGATAAATGTTAGCAGAATGTCAGACCAATGGGCTATATTTTCTTGGGCAAGTCACATTCTCTGCTAGATCTCCCTTCATTTGTTCATTCGTAGAAGTGAATTTGCTCCAAATGATGCCTGAAATTCCTTCCACTTCTAAGATCATAGGTTTCTACAAATAAACTTTCATTTCTCCAGATCCACGGTTAGTTGAAACTTTTAGGAACCTATGAACTTGAATATGCTTTTAAAACTACACAGATAGGGCTACTTTGAAAAGGCAAGGCTTGAAGCGGGAATTGCCTAGTGTTGACATTCGCAGCTGGCACCCTGGGCAACCCTTACGGGAACAAGGCCATCGGGGAAGGTCGGCGGCAGCACACACAACACGACATGCGGAGGCATGACCCATGCAGCGCCTCTGGGATTACCGGAGCTGGGGCCTGATAGGCTCCCCGAGGGCAGCCGCTGGAGCTGCTGACAGCCCACCTCGGAGGAGGCCCTGGCCCCCGCTGCGCTCTCTGTGACTTCTCCTCCTGCCGCTGCACCTGCCTGCTGAGACGGCACTGTCGCCCTACAAAGCCAGATTTACACGCACATCTTCCTGTCACATCACACCACGGTGTCACAGAGCCAACGGGATTGCAGTCACACAGCACACAGATTTGCTTCTCTGGATCCCACCACATACCGGGCTTTAAAAGCCAACAGAAAAACAAAACAAAGGAACAAAAGAGCATATGCCATTATTCACAAGATCGACGCAGATGAGACTTTCAAACTTACTACAGAGGGGCCAGTTTGCCCTCTGAGAAATGCTTGTTCTGTTTAATAGTCTTTATCACCAAACATACATATTTAGAAGAAAGAGGTAGTGCGGATCCGTCACTCTCGCGGAGGGAAAGAAGGTGTTTGCCATCCTGAAGGCAGGGCAATATGCTCAGGAACAGAGAGCAACGTATTTTGATATTTTTGTTTCCCTTTTAGAAAAATGATGTAACTAAAAATATGTGGATTAGCTTCTCTACTGAAAACTTTAGTTGAGTGCTCCCTGGAACTCACTTGTAAATGATAGAACTAGAAAAAAGTGTTTGCTAAAAACAAAGGATGTGATGCATTTCATTCTGCCAACATAAGAGCAAAGAGTATTTTACTCACTATAGACTGGGATTAAATTGATATGCTATTTGTTTTAAAAATGTCCGAATTACAGTAAATACGACACAAATTCACTGCCAAGGAAAAATAGGTTGAAGGTCAAAAGCTAGTGTATAGCAAATTTTTTTCTATTTTGGAAAAAATATTTCAATGATCACAGTGATGGCACATATAGAATTGGATAATGGACTCCTCTTTCAATATATTTAATACGTACGTCGTTGAAAGCTAATGAACATTTTCGGGGAGGAAGTGATTCTTCATCAGCTCCTACTCCTTACCTTACACTCATCACACCGCCGTCCCTGCACGTTAGGTTTGCACTCGCACTGTCCCGTCCTGGCATGGCAACTCTCAGAGAAGGAGCTGTTGACATTACAGCGACAAGCTGCAAAAAGAAGAGCGATCTGTGGTTGGGAAAACACTTGCTGTAGTATTAATAGGCTTGTTAAATAATAATATCCCCCATATGGTAACATTGGAACTAAGTTTTAGAACAGAATGTTTTCTGATTTGCTAGGTGTTCTGTTAGGCATTATAGCATTCAATTCTTATAATGACTCTACAATCTGTAGAGATGATTCATGTAAAGCTGTATCACAGTGCCTGGCACATAATATGTTGTTAAAGCATTATTGTAATCATTATTATTCCAATTTTGAGAATGAATTATAAATGTTATATTATATATTATCTAATACATAAATATTGTGTGTGTATATATTTATATACACACATACATGAACACACACACATACACATACTCACCTTTAGGATTAGAAAAGTATGTAAGGCAGAAGAACTAAGTAGACATTTTTCCGAAGAGGACATTAAAATGGCCAACAGGCACATGAAAAGATGTTCAACATCACTAACCACCAAAGAAATGCAAATCAAAACCACAATGATATATCACCTGATACCTATTAGAATGGCTAGTACCAAGAAGACACAAAACAACAGATGCTGGCAAGGATGTGGTGAAAAAGGTACTCTTATACAATGTTGGTGGGAATGTAAATTGGTCCAACCACTTGGGAAAACAGGGTGAAGTTTCCTTAAAAAATCAAAAATAGAACTACCATACAATCCAGCAATTCTACTACTGGGTGTATACTTAAAGGAAACGAAAACAGCATTTCAAAGAGATATATACACTCTTATGTTTACTGCAGCATTATTTACAATAGTCAAGATCTGGAAATAACTTAATGTCCATCAAAGACGAAAGGATAAAAAAAAATAGCTGTGGCGTATATACACCATGGAGTATTATTCAGCCATGACAAAGGAGAATATCCTGCCCTTTGCAAAAACATGGATGGAACTTGACCACATTATGCTAAGTGAAATAAGTCAGACAAAGAAAGCCAACTAGTGCATGATATCACCTCTCTGTGGAACCTGAAAAAATCAAACTCATAAAAGATACAGTAAAATGATTTACCAGGCGATGGATGGTGGGGCATAACATTGCTGTTGTTTAAGAGTGCACACTTGCAAGTAGTAAATAATGAGTAGTAAATAAGCTACAGTGCTCTAATACAGAGTATAAAGAATATGGGGACAATATTGTAGTATATTGTGTAATAGAATAAATATACTACATTGGCAATCATATTGCAATATATAAGTATATCAAAGTAACACGTTGTACACCTTAGATTTACACAATGTTAAATGTCAAATATATCCATTTAAAAAGTATATAAGGTGAATGGATACAGAAGAGGTGGTATATAAATAAAATGAGTGGAAAGATCTCCTTAACTTTACGGAGGGAGTTATTGAAAGATAGAAGAAGTCACACAGCCCTAAAACAAGCAAGCCACAGATACAACGACTATGAGCGCTACTGCTAAAGGAGCTACCACGTGGGGGCAGCCCAGGCCCAAGCAGTGCACTGCATACTGTCCATGTGCTAGATCCTTTAATCCCCACAGAAAATCATGACCTTTTATGTAAATGAGGAAACTGAATCTCAGTGAGGTCAACTGTCTGTCCAAGGTCACATAGCTAGAAACCGTAGATCCCAGATGATGTCTTTGAATGGGAGAATTTCTTAAGCTCCCTGTGATTTTACACAGGTAAACTTACAATGTTTAAAGGCACTTCTTTCTGAGACTGTTGGAAATTTTACTTTAAAAAAATACCAATTTATAGGTGATATTAATAAATGCTTTGTTATTGAAATGGGGTGTCCTACCTGGTCTTTGGTGTTTATAGCAGAGACAATAATAAGACATTACACTGGTTTCTATAATTTTGCAGCTCCTAGGTGCTAACTGAATGACTGGAAGAATCCCTTCTTACATAATGAAGTTGGCAGAAGTGAACTGTGGGTATCATAACCTGCCCTACCTAAACATTATGGCAGCAGGTGAAGTTGAGGATGGCATGTAAAATACTCAGGTGCTGACATGGATTCATATTCCACTGGACTCTGTACAATAAGATTTCCCTTGCATATTATGTTACTGCTAATATAAAGCATTAGTAAATTCTACGCAACGCTGAATAATGCAGCTAAGGAGGTGGAGGTGACAGGAGAATGTACTGATTAACATGGATAAGCCCTACAATAGCTAATTTTGTGAAAGGAAACACAGAAATATCATTCTGTGAACAGTCCTAAGGTGAAAGTCAATCATTTAACAGTTACAAATGCCAGTGTGTAGAAATATGGGCAGAATTTTACACCCATTATGAAATGCAAGAATGTGAAGTTCACATATGAAAGCCTAACAGATGAACAGCTACAAACAGGCACCAAAGAAATAATACGGACAGATAAATTCATTAAGAAAATGATTACCATTGAGATAAACAATAAAGATAAATGGGGCTTACCTAATTTCTAAATTCTTCTCTCCTATCGTGGGCATAAGTTTATTTTAAAATCTTCATTCCACACGTAAACAAAGACAAAAATGTGTGCATCATTTGAAAAACAACAACCCTTTGACAATGCGGCAATTTTCAAAGGATTGACTCTATTAGTCCAAAGAAATATTTTAGGACGTGCAGACTCTGTGTATAGGCTGTGCATCTATGATACATGTATCCATATAATTTCCTACCCTCCAATCCCCACTCAAGAACTCATCAGCTGCTTTGAGGTGCGAGGCATTAATTCTGTCAAGGGCGTCAATAGTTCAGGACTTACGCTGACAGTTCTTTGCATCAACTGCGTCTCCAAAATATCCATCAGCACAGAGCTCACAGAAGCGGCCTGTTGTACCTGGCTTACATATCAGACAGGAGCCAGACAAGCTGTCACAGCTGCCAGGGATGGAGAAGTCAAGGTTGTCACTGCACTGGCATGGCTGACATGATCCTCCAGGTACAGAAGGTTGTCCAAAATAGCCTTCTGCACACCTACGGGGAAAAATTTCATCAGTGAGTATTTGGGAGGAACTCATGAAACCCATCGGGGGCAATGCTTATATATTTTTCACACTACCCTCTCCCAGGATGATAAGTTTTTCCTTTTAAGTGCTCCTTTTCTCAAAGGCAAGGTGATTAAACATGTTTTTCTATAACTGCAGTGTAGATACAAGATGAAATCCTGCCAGCCCCACTAGTAATTAGATTTCAGCCAGGAAAAAAAAAAAAAAAAAATCTTGTCACTGGCACCGAAGACGAGACCAAAGCATAATAAGAAATCTGCTGCTGGCACTCTAGAGGAATCCAGGTCCATGTTGGAAAGCCTTTGTAGTGCAACACATCATATGTATCTACTCCAATTGGTTGTTTTCTGTACAAATATATAAGGTTCACGTTTTTTGTTGTTGTAACAAAAGCTTGTTATGAGGAAACAGACTTGCAAGGAAATTTAGCAGCGAGAATTCAGAATTTATTAAATAGAAAATTGTGACTCAAAATTTGATTCTCGTTATTATTCAGGTGGGGGCTCTGGGTATCGCTGCGTTAATAATAGGTTTGTATATATTTGCATTTCCATACAGAGGCAGATTTTCATTGAAGAGCTTTTACCAAGAAGCAGGTATGCCTACATCTTGGGGTAACACCCTGTAAGGTGATGCTTAATTGTGCCACAACTCGCATTAGCAAACTCTAAGTCTCTCTCTCTCTCTTTTTTTTAAGGACTAAGTACTCTTTTATATACTATTGGAAAAACAAGTTTGTTTATTTATGAGGCATAGCAGAGAAGATTTTTTAAATTATAGTATCAAATTTCCCTTTATCCATATGTTGTTTCAAAATGCTCCTTAATGTCACAGATGCACAGATATACGATTTTTGGAGGCATCTATTCATATTCTGCTCTTTCTCTTTCAGTTACATTTGTTCATGCTTCATATTAAACCACACTTGCCAGAGGAGAAACAAAACAGTGCATCTCTAGTCTTACAGTCAGGCTGGCTCTGTCATCTGTACCATTTTAGCAAAATAAAAAGTCCTTTGCAGCAAAGATCAAAACTGAAGGGGGACAAAAACAATATGGGAGAATATAATTTCAATAGTACACACTTTTATGCTCCTCTAGTCACAGACACATAAGTAACTGTGTAGAGAAATGCTCTCTACCATTCAAAATAGAAATGATTTAAATCCATTACATCATGTGAGGGTATTTAATAACATCACAATTATGGGCCAAAGTCATTAATGACTCGGAGTTTTCTAGGACACTTGTAAGTGCCATAATAATCTTTTTTTTTTTTAAAGAGAATTAACCTTTGTCCATAATTTTTAAATGAGATTACTAGTTTTAATTATATTCACAGAATATTGTACAAATCATGAAAGTCATAGTATAAATACTGCTTGGAAGAATATGTCACCCACAAATATAATTGCTTATTAATTATCCACTGTAAAATATGAACTAACATTTTAGTGCATAAAATTTCCCCACAATTCAGAAGTGGTATTCCATAAAGATAATAGGAAGACACTTTTGAATTTGAACCCAATTCTCCTTGCCTTACTTGATATGCAGAGCTTATGATCACATCCACATATACTTGCATCTCATTTTGCTTACCATTAAGAGTGTGACTCCACTCCACTAGAATAACGATATACAATGATCATTATCGCAGCCAACAAAAGCCCATTATTTTCAGCTCACTTTCCTCAAAATGACTTACTGCCCTCAGGAGAGATGGTATTATATAACAAGATCTGGGAATTTTTCTTAACATAGATACCAATTAATAAGCCTAAAATTCTCCTACAATAAAAAGGAACCTTCTGTTCATGAGAAAATAATTACAATTAAGTAGACTAACCAAAGAAGCATGTTTTATTTTTTGTTGGAGAACACTTAAGAAAGCATATTGAATATACATGATAGATAATTCATATGCCGCTCCATTAAAAGTGTGCATTCAGGTTCTATTACTGGTGTGTGTATATGTGTGTGTGTTTCTATACATAGAATAGTAGTTTTAGAGACATAAAAATGTGTAAGTAGAAATTTAAAAGTAATTCTAGGGTCAGCGAATATAATACTGCTAATCATAGAACTTTTGTTAATAATAATAGTGTTTTATAGTCTGATCGAGCTGGAGTCACTTAATTAAAATTAGTGTGAATGACAGCCTTTTAGACCTTGCCAGCCTCTCAGTTTTTCACTCTATAAAAACTAATTGTAATTTGAAATCTCAGGGTCTCTCATTTTCATACATAAGGCAGAATGAGGACATTTCTTAGCAGAGTTTATTGGATTCCTTGCTACATATAGATGTCCTGACAATACAAAGTCGCTGTTCCTTTCCACTTTTGCTAACTTTTTTCATACCAAATTGCAGTATTTTAGAAAAAGACCTTTTAATGTAGATGAGATTCTAGATGCCACATGCCGTTATGTAATATGGTTCTTTCTATCGACGACTTAGGAACAATATTAGAGAGAGAGAGAGATGAGAGAGGGAGAGGGAGGATAGCAAAAGTGAAGAGAAATGGCAATGAGAAGTGCAGAGCAATATTGGCAAGATTTCTCTCACTCTGCTGCTTCATTTTTTCAGTAACTTTTGGCTAAAATATGTGGCCTACAGTCCTATTCAGTATCTATAGACTAAACACAGTGCTTCAATCTCTATAAGCATACTAGAAAAGCTCTTGTTCTTTTCCTCTCCTGCCCTTCCTCAAATACCTACTGAACACTTCATCATACTAATATAAATAAGGCACAATCTTTATGCTGCAGTCTAGGGAGAAGAAAAAGAAATTAAAAATGTAGCAGGGAGCTACTACAGATATGCCAATGTTCTCATAGAAGCACAAAAAGGGGCAACCAATTCAGATTAGGATTCATCAAGGACACTGTCAGGATGATAGAGTTGAATTGGAAAAGTTCAGCAGGGTGAGTCTCACGTGGAGGAGTGGAAGGGCTGCAGGCTTCTAGTCAGAGGGAACAGTATTGGCGAAGGCACAGAGGAGGGTGGCTGGCGTGTAAATGGGAGTGGCTATGCAATAGGGATGTATTCTTACTACTTCCCATGTGACTGAATCAGTTAAAGACTGAGTGAGTTTGCCTGCTTATGTGGTTCCTTTCTGCAAATTAGAAGAAGAAAAGGGTCCTCTTTGAGCATATGCAGAAAAACGAAGAGATAGTGGACATATTGAGCACCCGGGATTCAAGCTCCTAATCTCCCCCTCGGCTGAGTACTTTTGTGCAGTATACAAACTTCCCAAGCACATAGGAGCAGACTTTGAAACCTTACTTGTAGTGACAATTTTGCTAATGGTACTACTGAGTTAAGTATGACTGTCTTGCTTTTTCTATTTCTGTGACTATACACTCCACATCTGAGACTCAAGGGCACAAGGAGACTTAGGCATGAGTAGAAATTCTCACCAGCATAGTGGTAATATGGTAGTTAGACTCATTCATTCAAAGTCAGGAATTTATGAAGCAGAGAATATCTAAATAGGATTTTGGAATTGAAATTTAAAAAGCAAAAAGAAACTTTTCTGACCTAGAATATATATCATATGGATAAAATTGTAGGTAAAATTCCAAATTTTAAGCAATTAGGTTCCAATACCTTCTGCATTCTCAGTGGCCATTGTGAAATTAGTCTTGACTTTGACCTCTCTCTCCTCACTTGGGGAGGAGCTGTTAAAAATTTGCCAGCTAGGGAGGGGACAGGGCTTCGGGGGTCCCTGTACCTCATCAAGTTTCATGTGGGTCCAACTGGGTCAACTTGCCACAGTCTTTTTTTCTTAAGATTTATTTATTTATTCTGGGGGGAGGGGCAGAGGGAAAGAGAATCTCAAACAGACTCCCTGCTGAGTGCAGAGCCTGCCCATGTGGGGCTTGATCCCACGACCCTGAGATCATGACCTGAGCTGAGACCAAGAGTCAGACGCTCAACTGACTGAGCCACCCATGCGCCCCGCCAGTCTTCTTAAGTGTCTCTCCATTAAGTATGATATATTGCTGGAGCTATAATCTTATCTGAAAGTAGCTTAGTGACAAGTAGAGCAAGTCTCATCAGCATTTAGCTCACTGTTTCTCCATGTTCTTTTAAATTTCTCTTGATGCTCCAACACTCACCCTTTCACCCTTCAAGATACTTTGTTTTTCTATTTTTTCTCCTCCTTGACGATGATAGATGCCCAGAATCTTAGAAAAGTGCCATGATGAATACTTCATTCCCTCATTCTCTCTCTGTTTTTCTTTTGTTTAAAATATTCCCCAGAGGAAAGCAGTAATATCTGAAAATATGGGCGCTTTGGCCCCAAGCAAAAGTTTCTGAAAAGTGTAACTAGTGTTCTACATGTTATAGAATATCAGACAGTATTTTAAATGAATTAAAAAAAAAAGCAGAATCAGACCTATAAGACCTATAAGTACAGAGAACACACTAACGGTTGCCACAGGGGTGGGGGACTGAGGGTAGGGCAAAATGATGAAGGGGAGAGGGAGGTACAGGCTTCCAGTTATGGAATGAATAAATCATGGGGATGAAAGGCACAGCATAAGGAATATAGTCAATGGTACTGTGACAGCGTTGTATGGTAACAGATGGGAGCTACACTTGTGGTGAGCACAGGATAACCTATAGAGTTGTTGAATCATTATATTGTACACCTGAAACTAATGTAACATTGTGGGTCAACTAAAAAAAATATTAGTTAATATTTTGTTATATCTCCTTTTGCCATTCTCTTGTTTATGACTGTTTTCATTCCCTCAGTTCTAGCAGCAAGACCATCTTGTGCTACATGACTGAGTGAAAGGATCTGACAAGGACGAAAGCAGAAACACAGGAATCTTCTGGACTTTGGGCTCTAAAAGTCACCATTTCTATGAATGTGGCCCCTCTTACTGCAATTCATCCCCAAACAGAAAATGGGATGAAGTTAGAAAGGCAGATGGAGAAGGGATGAGAGTGGAGAGTTGGCAGGTCCCAGCGTGGAGTGAAGGCAGCAGAATGAGTCCTGCACCCCCACTGGTGGTATGAAGTAGTGCGGCATTATTCAGCCTGAAGGGAAAGGCAGTTGGGAGGACGGGAACAAGGAAGAGGTTGGCAGAAACACCCTTGGATGTTTGTCCCACCATCTGTCCATTGCCTCCCACAATACAGAGCCACACGTGCATGTGTGCACGTACACACACACATACACACAGAGCCACACACTCATACAAGCTCACAGCCACACACACACTCACACAGAGTCACACACACTCACATCACATACACACTCACAGACCCACACACAGCCACACACATACTCACTCACTCAAGCATTCAGGTTTCCGTGTACTAAGTAAGCTTGTTAGAACTTTAATTCAAGCCTGGGAGATGGGGAGGAGAGAAAAAAAAAACAGATTTTTTAAATAGAAATATAATTGACATATAACATTGAGTAAATTTAAAGTGTACCTGACTGAAATTATGTTTCCAAGCTCTCACAGCTCCCACATATAGAGATTTGGTCTCAAAATAGAAATTAAATTGAGATAAAGAATATAAAGTTATAATTCCTGTCCACCTGAGCTGTAGTCTGAGATGCATTCTTGATATATATATATATATAGATAGATAGATGGATATAGATTTAGATAGATATAGATATAGTAAGGATTTATGGTCACACAAGATTAGAAAACGCTGGTTATAGGATAATGGATAGAGTTGTCTAATCACTATGTTGTATACCTGAGACTAATGTAACATTGTGTGTCAGCTACACCTCAAGAAAAGAAAAGAAAATGCTTAAAGAAATTAAACAGATTTCTTCCATCCAGGACATGTCAGAATTTTTAACATGCTAATAGATACTTCAATACTTACGTGATCACAGAACTCTATTTCAAAAACATCTACAGTTTGGGAAACACTGCTCTAGTTTTCCAAGGCTGATTTTATGTAGATGATGTGCACAAACTGATTACACCAATCACTTACAGAATAGTTTTGATTACAAGATTTTCAGGGCAACCAGGATCTTCTTCTTCCTCTGACCCTTATTCTCCTCTCCTTCCACTTCAGCCGGCACATCCTCAAAAACGTTTCTTCTAATATTGTGAATCCCTCTACTAATGGACTTTTGAGCTCATATAAATACAGAGAAATGATAAACGCTGAATATTCCTGGAAAACCCTAATCCAAATTCTGGCTAGAAAAATATAATATTCCATCTTCCATATCGTAATAGTTTAAGATGATTTTTGACTGAAAAACTTTTGGAGAAAAGATATGCCATTTGAGAAGCAGCATATGTCCGTTTCCATTTTTTTTAAGCCTATTAATAAAGATTTTGAACAGAAAATCATGCTTACTGTCAGGTATTTCTTTCCTCGGTGATTTTGATTATTCAGATTAGATTTGTTTCCAGAATACATTCAACCATTGTCACCCACACACGTACACACACACACACACACACACACACACAGAGCCACACACTCATACAAACTCACAGCCACACACACAGCCACACACACTCACAGCCATGGGAGCTGCTTGAAGGTAAGCACGGTGCAATGCATCTGTTTGTATCCTATATAGCAAGCCCCGTGCCTGTCACGTGGTAGTTGCTAAACTGATGTTTGTTAAGTAAAATGCAGAATGCTAAACTGTACCTGGTTCAGAAAGGATTGTCTACCATGTATAGAAAATACAGAGCATGAAGCAAAGTAACATAAACACACCAGAGACTATGCTCCCCTCGATAAGTGGATTTAATGGCGTGGCGTCACAGATCAGCTATCATTTTCCAGCTGCTAAAGAAAGGGTTGCCTGTAGTGAGCCAGGGGCTTGGGCACTTGGTGTAAGTCTGTCTTGGCAATGATGTGTCCTGCGATTAGAGTAAGTGATCTACATGTGCCCTCCTTTTTATTTTTTTATTATTAACACAAAGACCTCCGGTTCCTCGGTTGCAAATAAGTCATCCGTATGTCAGGTCTAGTCTTCCATTACTCATTTACAGATGTTGCCATGCTCACAAACAGTCCTTGTTGCTGCTGGGAACTGTCATTGGCACCTCGTCCACAGATGGCTAGCTGTTGGCTAAACTCTCTCTGGGTGATCGGCTCCTGCTTCATTAACTTTATGCACCCTGGCTGAACTAGGGTGAAAAGAGGACAGGAAAGGAGAAGCAGAAATAGCCCTCTGTGGGCTCTGCCTTGGTGCTAATGGGTGAAAGCAGGTCACTTCCTCTGCTTCCCCCACCCCCAGTGATGGCAGCAAAGGGGAAGACTTCCAGGGCTAAAACCAGAGAGATGTTGGTGTACTTGTCAATGATATCAAGGGAGAATTTTGTACCATTTTTATACTGAGACTGAAATACAGAAGAACCTTTCCTTCAAAAAATAGTTCAGGAGAAAAATAATCACACAAATTACATAAAATCATATCTCTGGTTCCACTGCAAAGCAACCTAGTAAAATCAACAGGAATTAAAATACGGGCTTAGAAGTAATTAGAAGAGGATAGAAATCATGATAATAAATCACGTTTTATTTCTATTTTCAAATATATTTAAAGTAAGTTATGGACTGCTTACTGAACTATGAACTACACATTTAAGCCCCATTTTAAGAACAAAAAACTAATTATGAAAAATAAATGGTGCCAACATAGACAGTAAGATAAATCTTAAAGTGCATGACTGTCCACTTGAGCAATACTTTCTAGGAAGATTGTAGGTTAATGCTTAACCTTGAAGATTAAAACATTAATCAAACACTCTCTGAGTGAACGGAGATTTACAGAGCAATTTCTAGAGAATAAATAAACTATAAGAATAAAATGCATTTGTTTGACAAGTACAGTGAGAAACTTTACTTCATCTCACTGAGTGTGGTGGCATTTCTGAAGTAGTGCGAAGGATGATAATGCCTGTGGTTTTATAACTCCCGAGTTCGAAATCCTTGTGACAGACAGTGTAGTCCATGCTTACCTCTCACAGCGTGGTCCTCTGTACCCGACAGAGCATGCATCACAGATCAGTCCGAGACTTCGGTCTAAATGGCACGTTGGGCTAAAGCTATGTTGACATTGTTGGGGAACAAGAGAGACAAGGAAGAAGCACATACACAAAGTCATTAACGGCATATTTTCATTTCTCTTCCTCCAGGACTGCTGTGACAAAAGAGTACACAGGATGGTCATTCTTGTCCCACAGATGGAGATTAGGGTCAGGCCAATCGAGGATGAAATGACACTGTTATTTCTGCAGATGTGAATATAGCCCAGTGGAGAGCAGGAGCTTTGTGGCATGTTATTAACTGACTTTTGACTGTTCTGGGTCCGTGATCATCAGTAACAAGTGGCACTATACAGTTGCTTTGTAGGGATAGCCCAGGCCTGGCAAGACACGGCATCATACACTTTCTTTCTAGCCAAATCCTTCTGAATTTGAAAAAGCTCAGAAAAGTCTGTTAGAGATTCTGGAAAACTCAGTATGTGATCTTGGGAGTAGTGGTGGAAGTGGTGGTGGTGATGGGGCTCCTACGTTCAGTACTGGTTCCTTGCGTGGGGGGTGCGTGGGGGTGTGTGCACGCATGCGTGCATATGCGCAAGCTAATGCCCATGTGGACCCAGGGGTATGCTGTTTAGGCAGATGAAATCTTCCAAAAAGTTTTCAGAAGAGATAAAGCATACGGATTCTGCTTAAATATATAGTCAACCAAACAATCCCCCAAAACCTTGCCATTGCACATCTTCTGGCACATTCCAAAGTTGATCTCTCTCTTTGTACATATTTTCAGTTTGGGTCTGAAGTAACAGAACTGAAGACCACATTAGGATCCAGCAGAGTAATTACAGAATTACATGCCAGCCTTCAACAACATGTACAACCCCAGACATACTTCTTTGCCTTGTGAGAGACACCCCTCACGCATGAACCCTTACCCTAAGATTGACCCAGTCACTTTCTGAAGAGCCATCAACCCTTCTGAATTCTGAGATCTGCTGCTCTACCATTTTAAAATAAAATGCCCCCTATTAATCTCTCTCCCATTATGTTTTCCCTAAATAGATTTACTTTTCTATTTTATATGACAGGACAATTCAATAGAAGCTTGCTTGATGGCTAAATGAATTAATGAGCGAACAACAAATTAAATACTCCAAGTCTTGATCGTGTTCTGCTCCTGACACTTGAATAACTTTGGAATACTTCCTTGACTTTTGTGCAGGTCAGATCACAAGTACTACTTCTGAATAATACTCCTCTGGCTTAACTCATAGCAGTCCTACAAAGATTTAATAATTCTTTTTTTTTATAGTAGCAAGTTATTAGAACTTCTATCATTTAAATCATTTCAACTCAATGGAAAGTCAAAATGAATCTATTGAGGTAAGGCAGGGGAGAAGCCTGGCTTGGGCTACCTTGAGTTACAAACATTACCCAGATAAAAGACGCCATGTTAAGGGGTTGTGGAGGCTGCCATGAACAGCAGAACCAAGTCCCAACTAGCCTGTGCTCTGTGAGGGAGAGCCATCTTTTGGAGAGCAGCCTGGCACTTGCTCCCAAAAGGACCTCACCATGAGTGATTTTCTTGGCAGGTGAATGACTGTGTTTTGGCACACGTAAAAAACGGAAAGAAACAGATGTTTTTTTCCCTCCTCACCTCATGATTTGCTATTGTTTCCAGACATAAAAGGGAGTTCTGGATTTTGACAAATCTCTAAAATACATGTATGTCTTATTTTAAAATTGGCATTCTATAACTGTCTCATTGTCTAGGGACAAAATGACTCTAACGAGAAGCCCCGGGTCTCCCACTCATGTGGGGCTCCAGTGATTGAAAGCAAACCGCACCAATTATTTTTTAAAATCCTAAATCAGTTTACCATAAGTCATGTCAAAGGTGCTTGACAAGGTTTCTGATACTTTGAAACTATAAAATAGATTTCAAATTCTTAAATATACTCATGTGTCAATTAAAACCAACAAAAGTAAAGGAAAATGCACCCACTGACAAAAATCAATACTTTTTCAGGAAAAAAAATAAGGAATAACAGTATCTTCGATTTGACCAGCTCTTTACATGTTCAGGCGACTTTTACAAATAATTTTATCACATTTGCACAAAATCTTATAAGCTGGTTGGGGCAGGCATCATTTGTCTTGCCCAAGGTCATAGCTAAAATCCAGGAGCCTTTAGCATGGAATCTAGGACTTCTCATTTCTAATTTGACACTCTCTTTTCCCTGTAACCAACCAGCATTCATTCATTCTACTGGTAAGAATTAAGTAAGTTTAAACTTTTGGTAATACATCACTTGACGTGATGCATCTAAATAAAATATCCTCATAAATTATGTCTGTATTTGTGATTCAATATTCTTTAAACAATATAAACTGAGGGTTTACTCACTTCTTACTATAATTACAGTTACTGCTATAAGGAAGAGGGCATTCAACAACAGAAATAAAATGAGAATGGGAAATAAACATGTACAACAGAAAATGTCTACAGAATTTATTTTGGCCAATGCAGCAAGTGACTTGACACTGATTTTGGCCAAAATAGGAAGCTAACTATTCTGTGACAGAAAGAGGGAACTGTAAGATCATTGTTGATTTCCAGTGATTCCAAGATTATGCCATTTAACTCTAGTTGGCTAGCTCTCCATCAGCAGAGAGACTGTGTTCTGCTTCCTGAATTATCCACTTCATGCCACAGAAGACACAAGTGATCCAAGAATAGCAGGCATTTTCCACAAGTAGGAGGAAGATAAGAAGCTACTGGTCGACTACCTAGTAAGGATCTGCACATGGAAATAGTCCTTCTTAATGGTTGAAATTCTTAGATTTATAATGATCCATTTGTAAGTATGTAATATGTGTATGTTTGTGTGTGTATATATATATATATGAATATATGTGCAAATATAGGTGTTTGTGCTAACGTATGTTCCTATGTACATATACAATTGGCCTTGCTCCAAGACGAATTTAATTCTACCTGTCAAAATATGTCCATTAAGATAAAATGGTGCAATAAGGTTCAAGAGAAAAAACACGATAAAATCAAGGGTGTTTTTAGAGCACAAAATGCATACATATCATAAGGTATTTTTTTTTTTAAGATTATTTATTTATTTATTTGACAGCGAGAGAGAGACAGTGAGAGCAGGAACACAAGCAGGGGGAATGGGAGAGGGAGAAGCAGGCCTCCCACAGAGCAGGGAGCCCAATGCGGGGCTCTATCCCAGGACCCTGGGATCATGACCTGAGCCGAAGGCAGAGGCTTAATGACTGAGCCACCCAGGTGCCCCAGGGTATTTCTTTTGAAAGTGGCAGTCAACATATGGCTTTGAGCTTTCCCTCAGCTAAGGCAAGAGGGAACTGCATTGCCTCTTGGGACCCTGATGTGATAGTGAAATAACCACCCCTTTTGCCACTGATGTGAAATTTCCAGCATTATAAAACTAGGGTTATAAAATCAGGGTGTGTTCTATGTTGCGTATACAATAGGGGAACAGGACTCCTGCTAACTAACTGCAACCTGGAATGTTTGAGTCGGGGAAAGAGAAACCAGAAGATGATGCTGCAGTGTCCACAAGAGAGCTGCAGGAAGGGCGATGAGAACACCCAGTCACAGCTGCCCAAGGAGCAGAGGACTGAGAAGGAAGGGAGAAAAACGAAGGGAAAACTCCTTTACTTGATGACGGTGGTTTGGGCCACATGAAATTCTGAAGTGTCTCTGTAAGGTTTTCTTCTTTCAGGTCAATGATCTCCGTCCTAATTCTCAGGAGAACCAGTAAGCAAACATATGTATTTCTTTAATTACCTTCAGATGATATGAAATCTGACTTAATGTCTGTCCCTGAATTTTGTAATTAGAACTGGGTTATTTTCTGTGTTTTTGGATGCTCTTTGTCCTCTAAACTTGAGTTTCTCATTCAGCAAAATGAGAGAATATGATCTACCTAGTAAAGCCTTTCATACTGATCAAGTACAAAAGCAAGCGTGTCGCAGAATGCCACAGTAAATTACGGCTGCCATTTAATAATGTTTTCGATTGTTTTTGCCAAAATATGTTGATTTGTTTCCATTTTAAGGTATTTCATTACTTGTTAATTAAACCTGCGCTTTTTCATCATGCTCTAATCCCTACATTTGTGTTAGCGTAACTGTTGCCAAACCCTGGGATCATTTCTTATGACGAACATTTACGGTGTATCTAACGTTGAACTTGTGTTAATTTTCTTTTCTTTCCTTTTGTTTTCTTGCTTCTCTTCAATGTCTCTGTAATTGTTTCTATTTCTATAGCTGCCTTGGAAGAAGCACAGAAAGGTGAATCAGAGTATATGGGTTCTAATATTGGTTCTGCCACAAGCAAGCTGTAATGATCATGATCAAGGCATTTAATTTCTCTGGAGTTTAGCTCTCCCTCTGGTATGAGGGACTGGTAAAATACATCATAATCGCTCATGGAGACATAAAACAGTGTGTAGGAGAGTGCTCTGAAACATCTAACACCCTCAAAGATTTCTCAAGAATGTTGCTGAATATTTTCTTAAATTTACCTTCTGTCTTGGAATAGTTCTATTTCTCTATTAAAAGTAATAATTACAACAGCAATAATTCAACGTAGCCCTCTGAGTGAGCCCAAAAGTCAGCTCTAGGAGTGCTCCATTCTTTTAAAAATTTAAATTCTAGCATTCCTGATGCACACAAAGTAGTATTCAAAACGGTATCAGTAAATAGGACTTTACTGAGGGCCTACCCTCTGTCCAGTCTTGTGGCAAGAATATCTTGAATTTTATTATACAAATGATTTCAATGATATTATCTATTCAAACACATTCTAAATGTTCAAGGGTGGACATTCATGTGTCTCTTTCATATTATATTTAATTTATAAGCTATGTGATGCCAGAAATTAATGGATATAAAACATTTGAAATATTTACATATTTATTTGCTTCTCTAGAGATAAATTTCACTACCTAGTTACAATCTATAGCTAGAATATATACATCACCAAGATGAGAGGGCTAAGCAAACAGTGGACACTGTGCATAGCTGATGAAGTTGATATATATGCATAATTTAAATATTATATGCTTGCCTGTATTTATATATCATAATAATTATACCAATCTATCTTTATCTCCCTACATATTTGATTTATTTAGCAGTATTACCTAAGAAATTTGGAGCCAAAATGCTTGTGATCTTTAAGATTTATGATCAGGGATTAAATAGATAAATCACCAAAGCAAAACTATCACTAAGCCTTATACTTCAGATGAAGGTTACAGCAACCTTTAGCTGATTTTTTGTTGTTGTTGTTATTAACCTGTGAAAATTTGAATTCCGTCTTCTGGATTATTTGTGAATATTCAATTTATTCCTCAGAGTTTTCAACTCAGTTTATAATAGTAATGACTTCTCAAAAAAAATTTTTTTTAAATGGAGAATTTCCCTGTCTCATTATTTAGTGATTTAAAAATAAAACACTTCAGGCCATTAGATTACAGGGGATTTTTCTAATCACAATTGCACAGCTAAACAATGTTAATGTTCCACGCGGTTTTAAATTTAAAAGTCTTTATAACTTTAAACACAAAACTAAGTATTTTTAAACTAAGTGGATTATCACTGTCTTTCTACTTGGAAAAAAAAGCCATATTTGAAACTGGAATTTAAAACAGATTGCTACTCTATGCTCAGTTCTACTTCTCAAGATAAAATTATTATTTAGTAATTTAATTATTATTTAATGTAGTTAAACATCTCAAAAATTGAAGGATCTTTAAATACTTGGTGTCACTGATGCTATGGAGTTGTCTTTATTTTTTTTAAAAAAAAATCAAGATCTGCATAATTATACAAAATGCGAATATATATACTTGAGGAAATACCATCTTTGGAACTGGGACCCAATCCCTTTGTTACTGATGGATGGTGATGCTGATACACAATTCTCAAAATGCATTAAGTTCAGATTTGCATTGTATAATCAACGGCAGCCTGCTGGATTGGTAGTTCTGTTAGTGACTAACATCTTGCCTGAGAAGAAGTACAACAGAAATGAGTGGCCAGATGTAGTCCCTGTTTTTCTCAGTGAGAGCAAGTGTTTAACACTGAATTTTGAGTATATTGGATGGCCCTGGAGAATTTCATTCAGCCATAGTGAATGAGCAGGTTCTCCATTGCATGGTCTAACCCTTCACAAGTACACCAGCGAGCTTGTGTCTATCCAAGCTCATGCCCTAAACTCTGGAAATGTTTTGATCACTAACATATGTTAACCCAATTTCCCATTTAATTGCTTTTAATGTTAGCACTTAAAATTCAGTGTGTTTTTTAAAAAAGTTCTCAATGTAGACTGCAGAGGCCTGGAAAGTACAGTGACTTGAAACTTAAAATTCCAACTCTGATACTTTAATATTATGACTCTGAGCAAATTATTTAATAATAATCAGTCCTTGTATTGGACTCATCATGTCCAATCACTGTTTCAAGTGCTTGGTGTATTTTAATTTACGTAATTCTCACAACAACCCTATAAGGAGGTCCTATTATCACAACTAATGATGAAAGAACTGAGACACAGAGCATTTAATTAACTTTCTCAGAGTCACACAGCCAGAAAGTACAGAACTCAAAATTTAAATCAAGGATTTCTAGCTCCAAAATTGGTTCCATAATGCTATTTTTCCACTTGGAGACTTTTTCTTAATCTGTAAAATGGGGGTAATAATATTCCCCTTATTGGACTGTATATTGCTATATATAGAATATAGTAGTCTGTTTTATTTTATTTTAAAGATTTTATTTACTTATTTGAGAAAGAGAGAAACAGAGAGAGTGAACATGAGCAGGGGGAGGGGTAGAGGGAGGGAGAAGCAGGCTCCCCACTGAGCAGGGACCCCCCACATGGGGCTCGATTCCAGGACCCTGAGATCATGACCTGAGCTGAAAACAGACGCTTAACCAACTGAGCCACACAGGTGCCCCTAGTAGTCTGTTTTAATTAAATATTAGTTCTCTTTTTTCCCCCCCCATGATTAAGGTGTAAAATTCTGAAAGAGGAAGTTTGTTGGACAGGAGGATAAGGATTTCATGTGGACTGAAAAGTAGGAACCATAATTTCCATGAGGACTTTTAAACTTAGTGACAGAATTATTATCTACGTCTTTAGCTTATAGTATTCATTGACTCTAATAAAAAGACCATTTTCAGTGGCAGTGTCTTGGGTAAGGCCTCATTCAGAATATGACCAAGTTGATAACATCTTTACATTAAAAGACCATAGCTGATAGATTTAAGGAAAAATGAAGGGGGGGTAATCGGAGGTGGAGAAGAACCATGAGAGACTATAGACTCTGAGAAACAAACTGAGGGTTTTAGAGGGGAGGGGGGTGGGGGGATGGGTTAACCCGGTGAAGGCACGTATTGCATGAAGCACTGGGTGTTATACGCAAACAATGAATCATGGAACACTACATCAAAAACTGATGATGTAATGTATGGTGACTAACATAACATAATAAAATAAAATTTTTTAAAAATCACCAAAAATTTAAGCTCTTCAAGCATTATCACAGCGTTTAGAAATAGCTGGAAAGTGCCTAATATAATACGTACATTATTAAGCACTAAGCTTACCTATATTTTAAAGATTTATTTATTAGAGAGAGAGAGAGAGAAATAGAGAGAGTGTGTGTGCTCATGAGAGAGCATGGCTGGGGGGGGAGGGGGAGAGGGAGAAGCAGACTCCCTGCTGAGGAGGGAGGCTGAGGGGGATCATGACCTGAGCTGAAGACAGAGGAAGCACTATGCTTACCTTTAAGAAAAGTCTCCAAAAAGATGCCTTTCACTTACAATCACCATTATTTACAATTTTTTACTAGTACAGAAAGGTTGGATTTTGTTCAACATAGTATGCCCCATTAAAATAAGAACTGTTGGGCGCCTGGGTGGCTCAGTTGGTTGAGCGACTGCCTTCAGCTCAGGTCATGATCCTGGAGTCCCGGGATCGAGTCCCGCATCGGGCTCCCTGCTCAGTGGGGAGTCTGCTTCTCCCTCTGACCCTCCTCCCGCTCGTGCTCTGTCTCTCATTCTCTCTGTCTCAAATAAATAAATAAAAAATAAAATCTTTAAAAAAAAAAAATAAATAAAATAAAATAAGAACTGTTTGTGATGCAGGGTTTTGCTTAGGTAATGGCTTAAGGTTGGCCACTCGGAGGGAATGGGAATTAGAGCAGCTGAAAGAAAGCACTCCCCTAAAAGGTAAGGGGGGGAGGCAGACAAAACACTCTTAAAAGTCTTCTCCAAGACTCCAAGGTTATTGTTCTAGCTGGATAATTAGAAAAATTTTTAAAAATAAAGAATAAAAACTAGATGACTGGAAAAATGTATAAAGTTTCATTAAACTTTTTAAAGACTTAGTTTATGCAAAATAAGGTGCTTATATCACCCATATTTCAATATTCATATAATTTAAATCTAGTCCTTACCACTAAACTGTTTTAGTGAGATAAACTGATATATATATATATATATATATCCTATATGTATGATTTCATATGATAATGTGATAAACCATGTGATAACCAAGGGATAGGATGGGTGCTTAAAGGTTAGCTAGATTGGTCTCTTTACTTTTTCTAGGAGTTTGTGACTTGCCAAAGATTCATAAATAAATAGTGTGAGACTGGGACCCAAATGAGAAGTAAATGTATTAGTGATCTTTTAAAAAAAAAATTATTTAAGTAAACTCTACACCCAACGTGGGGCTCAAACTCACAACCCCAAGATCATGAGTCACATGCTCTACCACTGAGTCAGCCAGGTGCCCCAGTATTAGTGGTCTTTTTATTACTGTATGAAGTTACGTACGTATGTGTGTGTGTGTACACATGTGGGCATGTATATACATTTGTATAAAATATGTCTGTCCTTTATAGTTGTTTTAGAAATTCCATTTGAGTTCTGTCACTTACATATTAAATCACCAGAACTAGAATGAAAATATTAAAAATTCTGCAGGATAAATAGCCATAACTTTAAATATTTTATATTTAGAAAAATTCATGCATATATTTATTATTTATGTGTGACAAGAGAAAGAAACATTCTCTATCAAAAATGCACTTGCAGAATTGGATGTCCAAATCATTAGAGAGGTAAGTTGGTTACTCACTTATTGGATGGGATATTGAGTGGACAGGCACAGGGCTGACAGTCTTCAGAGGTTCCTTTACTAGGATCACCATAGTAACCAGGAAGACATTTATTGCAGTATGGGCCACCTGTGTGATTCTTACAGTTCTGAGAAAGAAATGCACATCAAAGGTTATTATTTTGGTCTCAAGCATCAACATATTATCAAAAATAGATCTACAGAGTTATTAATCTGTTCCCTGTTAGGAAGAATAATTTTCCACATTAAATGGTCAATTTTACAGCTGGGAAATTGCATTGAAAATTAATCTAATACATAGCTTATAAACTACATGTCAGTTTCAGCATATGCATGCTTAACAAAAAACAACTGAAATTCCTTAAAATTTTTTTCATTATACAAATCTTATTTCCTTTTTGTTAGTTTCCAATTTTTTTCATAAGGAAATACATGTGATTGTGCTTATGTATGTACATGTGCATAGTTACAGAGTCCTAATAATATATATTTAATGGAAATTGTAGCTGATTCTAGGTAAAAGTCAATTGTTCAGTTTAAAATTGCATATTTAATGAGAACAGTGGCTACTCATACAAATCCACTGGGACAATGATGCTCTTACCTCAGAGGTTAATTTGGACCTTAGTGAGCTCTGATGATTTGGACAATGCACTAACATATCACGTCTTTGAGGGGCCTGCTTGGCTCATAATTAAACAATGAGAATACTGAAAGATTTTTAAATACATCAATATGTAATGAAACCACAAGGCACATAACAAGTTTTCTCCAACACTTTTTTTTTAGATGAAACTGCATTTTTCTACAAAATAGTAATTTTTGGTCCTATGTCCTTTCCAAAAATAAAAAATCAAAATTAAATAATTTATATGTAGATTTCTTCATATTAAAGTATACTTATCAACTCAGGCTGTGCTCACAAAAGACTGGTATAAAGGTGAACAATCCCGTTAACCAAACACTGGAATTGTCTATAAAGCTTTCAATAGCACAATTTGATAGATTTTTATGTTTTGGCACCACATAGACCTAACTTGTTCTGCCTCCAATGGTAAAATAAAATGTATCTAATTCCTTTAAAAAATAATCAATATGGGATTATTATGACTGAAATACATTTTTATTTTTATAACCACATAAAATAATAATATTTTTCTCATGTTGAAAAGAGTTCATCAGAGCTTAGGGGTACAAAATCTTTATTTTTATGATCATTAATTAAAGATGCAGAAGAAATACCTAAAATGTAAATTGCCTTTTAAGGATAAAGCAAATATTTATTAATCTGGATGACCACTGGGATGGCCAGCCTAATTTAATGAAAGGTCTGAAATATTATTACATCAGTATATTTTTAAAGAAGCTCATTTTAATTACATTTAGTAAATGGATTTAATAAAACCACAAATAAATACATGGTTTTAAATGAAGTTTGTTAAATTCCTTGGGGAGAGGGACAGCTTCTTGAGTAGAAGATATTAAATTAAAATCCAATCATTTAATGCTCTGAATCTCTCACATTCTATAAAATGAGGGAATTAAAGCCTATGATTCATGAAGTTTTCAAGCTCTGAAATCCCATGACAGTTTCATCAACTACAAGTGGATAGGTATTTCTTTAGTATCTGGTGATACTTGAAAATAGGTTTTTCTTTAAGGTACTTTAATTTCTCTCTCAAATGCATTTAGCAAGCCTTTTTTCAAAGAGAGCACAGACGTTAACTTCACTATCAACGGTTGTCTAAATAACAGCATATTAAGATGGAGTGTATAAAACATGGATCAATGTGAAGAAAGGCTTTCCTCTGATTTCATCTTTGTATTAATTCCTTTCAGTCTTCAAGCTTAACTAAGGTTGGCTATTACTAAAAACTTGTGTATTTTTTGCAATATTCTTTGCATATTGTCATGATCAAATTGTAACTTTCAAAGACTTAGGGGTTTTAAAAGATCATAAAATTAATTGTCTTAATCATGTTGAAAGTGGTATTTCTAAAATTCTACCGAAAATCTTGCATAACCCAGATATCCTGCCTTTTTTTAACTACTGATCTAAAAGAAAAAGAACATGTAGAAGTTGCTTATATTTACTAATGGCATTTTTCATCTAGTGGAAATCATAAAATTAGTCTTAACACTCAAGTGTTTTTGCAACTGAGCCTATAAAACGACATTAGACAATACAGTGGAAATCAGAACTGAAAAAGATAAGTGCACTCTGATGGGTTGGTTATTTTCACAGGTGTCCTGATATAAAGTGCTTTCCAAATGTCCATTCACAGCACATATGACAATAACAATGAGAAGGGCCAAGTATACAGTCTTCCCATGTGGCTTTGAATGTTTCCTGGGTCACTTCAAATGTACTTTGAGTTAAAATGACCTTTTTATAAAGGTCCACACTATAACAGAGGTCTGGATTTTGATCCGATATCAAAAATATATTTCAGTCCATTTCTAATCATATTTCAAACCAAGCTAACTGAAAAGCAGTTTACCTGTAAATTTCATAAATTCTCTGTTTAATGCTGAGGAAAAAAACATACATAATAAAAAAGGAGATAAAATGCAGGTTAAGTAAACACTAAAAATGTCTTTAATGTGCAACATTCAAATATTTTTCTCTGTGGATCATATCAGAACCAATATGCTCAAAATGGGATATTAGCACTTAGTTATCAATATCATTTCAGATAAAAGGCATTTGAAATTCTCCAGAAATATCTTACATGATCACATATTAACCAGCCATAATGGGAAACCCAGAAAACACGAGATTCTACTTCTATTGACAAGATCTCTATTGTTTCTCTAAGATTCTCTCCGTTATTTGAAGGTGGGCTCCTATTTTTTTCTCCATGAAACGGAGTCAATAAACAAGGTTTCATCAGTAGAAGATCTCAGATAATCGTTGTTTCCTCCCTTCTTCCTCCCCAAATTATGCTGAATGAAACTATTTTATTCTAAAAAAAAGGGCTTCCATTCTCAGAAATATCACATAACCAAATGGACCAACAGCATGATTTGATTTACTCCTCATCAATTCAACATGAAATAGGACTATTGGAAACAGTGTAAGTCTGGTATTGTGATCTTTTTGTTTTTTTAGGTTTAAATAAAGCAAATCCGTATCAGCTTTGGGCTGAATAGTTCCTATAGCATGTTAGCAAAGTGTTTAAAGGTAACTCAATATTTTTCCCAAGGCACATTTTAAAAGACTTATGGTATAATTAAAATGGAAATCGCTTATTCTTTCTATTCATAAAAATGCCATTTGAAAAATCTACTGATCCACAAATTAAGGCTATCATGCTTTATACTGCAATGCAATTAAACAAAATCTTATAGAGAGAAAAGAGAAAGAGCATCAATAAACCTAAATGTCAAATTGCATTGAAACAAAAGCCCTGAATTTTCATTTCGGGTTTTTCCCAGAAGCTTTTAAGTGGACGAAAAAGGAGGGAAAACTAACAGGAAGAGAGAACATTAAGAAATAGAGATAACAGAGTCTGCCTTTAAATTCTACAGGGAAATGAGAATATGATATCCTCCTAAATTGGCACTGTTTCAAATTGTGTTTCTGCAAGACTAATGAAATGAGAAGTGTTGTTTCAAGCTTCATGCCACGTCAGACAATATGAAATGAACATGCCCTTGAGTTCATCAGAATGGTCTACGCAGCGTACATTCTCTAGAATGTACGTACATTCTCTAGAGGCTTCTCAGCAGCATGGGAAGTGTTGGAATTTGCAGAGCTTTTCTTCTGCTTAAAAGTTTAAACTTAATTGCAGAAGGGGTAAGCAGCTCTGATGACTATGCATATAATTATGCATATATTTATTATTTTTTAATCTACATATGATACTTTGTTTTTACTTAACTGTTGAAATTTTAAAATAAAAAAAAACATGCAGCATGCCCTCATTTTTTCACTGTGGGAAAGAACCGAATTATGTCTATTAAAAGACTATATTTTATACTTTCGTATTATGAGGATACAAATCATTTCCTGTTATAGAAATACAGTCTCTTTTTGATAGATTTATGGAAGGGATTGAAGCCATATATCTTCATGGTAGATAGGTATCCCAGTCAGGAATTATATTTTATTATGATGTATCTAATTCTAATTCAATTCTCAGACTAATACTTGTTAGTCAGGATGACCACATATGAAAGAGCACTCTTGGCTTCCAACTCAGTTCAATATAAAGATCCCTGTCAAGTCACTTCTTGCCTCAAGTGTTTGTCCCACAGGTAGTAGTTGAATTGCAGGGCCTCTTGAGCTGATTTCAGCCTTGTCAATCAGCACACCCAGAAGAGAAAGCACTTACCAGGCATTCTCCGGTGATGTCATCACAGGATTCTGCATGACCAAAGCATTGACATGGTTCACAGATGCCACCAAAAATAGTGCCATTAATTCGTCTGTGCCGAGGCCAACAAGACTGAAAGGAAGATAAGGTGTCAAGTCTCAGGGATTTTTTTTTTTAAGTTTGTTTTTTGTCTTCTTTAGATAAAGGAACATATGTAGGTAGCACGTGCAGCAAACATGCTCTTCAGAGTGCGGCCATTACTGAAACATTGCTACAGAGCTAGTCCTCCTGGTACTTGGGACTTGGTACTGACCTTAGCGTTACTGGCGGGTATGAGATTAGAGGAAGCATTAGCTTGGTGTCTCTTCTGAAACGGTAAAAGAAAGAAGAGATACAAAGAAGTGAAATGGGACAGTCTCAAAGTAAAACGCACGGACAGGAAAGGAGAAGGGAAAGCACAGAAAAAAGGCAGCAGACATAAAGGGCTTTCAGAGAACCTCAGCATAAGAGAGCACCTAATGTCATCCCAAGCAATGTCGATTTTTCTGGAAAGTGTTCCCTTACCCACATAGAACTGCCCTGAACTCTGTCACTTGGCAATCCTTTGGAAGAAAGGTAGTGCCCCCCTCTTACATTTGATCACATACATAGCTGACTTCTACACATAAAGAAGTCACCTCTTTCCTTCTCAATTCCCTGCATCTTTGTACGTTTTCTCCAATTGGCACAAAATAGTTCAGGATTTCTTTACCACATATTTCTTTGATATTTTATTGCATTATTCTACTGGAACTCTACTTACATTCATCATTCCCTTTTTAAAGTGTGGAACACTATAATATACAAAAATGGAGGGGCGCCTGGGTGGCTCAGTCATTAAGCGTCTGCCTTCGACTCAGGTCATGATCCCGGGGTCCTGGGATAGAGCCCTCCATCGGGCTCCATCCCAGGGTCCTGGGATCGAGCCCCACATCGGGCTCCCTGCTCAGCGGGGAGCCTGCTTCTCCCTCTCCCACTCCCCCTGCTTGTGTTCCTGCTCTTGCTGTGTCTCTCTCTGTCAAATAAATAAATAAAATCTTTAAAAAAAATGGAATTCTGGGGCGCCTGGGTGGCTCAGTTGGTTAAGCGACTGCCTTCAGCTCAGGTCATGGTCCTGGAGTCCCGGGATCGAGTCCCGCATCGGGCTCCCTGCTCAGCGGGGAGTCTGCTTCTCCCTCTGACCCTCCCCCCTCTCATGTGCTTTCTCTCATTCTCTCTCTCTCAAATAAATAAATAAAATCTTTAAAAAAAATGGAATTCTGATTCAAAGAAATGTTCGGTTCTTAGAACTTTGTGTCAGTGCCAACTCTAGGTCCACCATCAGCCTTGATGAAGTTTCCCTTCCATGGGGGTTACTACCAATTGTATGGGATGCAAAATGAGGGGGGACAAACACTGCTGCCCTCTAGAAGCTTGTGTTCTCCCTCAAGTTAGAACTGCAATTTGTGGGTTATTTATTATATTTCTGGATGGTTAACTATAACATAATATATCATGAAAAGGCCTTTTTTTTTTTCCAGTTGAAAATGGAAACGAGAGAAACCACTGAAGTAATAAAGTATAGAGAATTGTGTTGTGTACTGTTGGAAACGTTCTTTCTGCCTCAGGGTGTGAAGACTCTTAAATTTGAACATCAATAACAAACACATAAAAAAAGGGTCTGCTGATACTTCACATCCGAAAGGAAAGCAAAAATGACTTTCCTCTTAATTTGGGCAGTACAAAAAAGGTGTCGATTTTCTATCCCTCTCTTATAATTTCTCCTCATTAAAATTTTTGCCACCCTAGATTCATTGTAGAAGAAGAAGAAATTTCCTTCCGTGATATGTATTTCTAAAAACTGGTGAAGCGGCAGAGCCAGAAAGGGTGGAAATTAAGCGTGTTGATAACAGGGAGAGAACTGATTTACTGTTTTCAGGACAAATATTCATAGAATTGTCATTTGTAAGCTTTTCTTTTTACTCTGCAAATGTACTACTCATACCACATCCTCATCGAGTCCAAAAGCATCAGCAATATCTCCATTTGCCATATTCCCCTCTAGAACAATGGGGTGGGTCATGTGGGTTCTCACTCCTCTCAAAGGAGTATCACTATACTCATAATTTGCATTCCATTATCTGTTGTCTTTCCAGTATTCTCTCTCTGGGTCGTATCAGTAATAGCTTTCTTTTCTACTGGATCACTACTATCAGCTCAAAAATTAACTAATGAGAGTGACAAAATTACTTCCTTAATATCCCATAATTTTCCAGTTACCTACCTGTTTTCTTCAGTATAACTACCAAAAAAGTCTTTCATTCACTTCCCTCTCATGCTTCATTCCATTCTACTCTGTCTTGTGCTGCCACCACTCAATTAAAACTGACCGTTGGCTATGTCACCACATTCCAGGTAGCCAAAGCTAGGAGACAATTCTATGACTGCACTTTATCTGACCTCCCATCAACATATGGCTTAGTTGACTCCTCTCTCCCTCAAATGTCCTCTTCTTTCAATTTCCACATCATCACAGTCTCATTTCTGCCCTAGCTCTTTGCTTTCTCCTCTGCTTTGACCCAACTTATTGTCCGGAGCTCCTGGGAACTTGATCACTTTTCTCTTTCTCATCATACTCTCTCCTAGGTTTTTTTTTATTCAGTCCCATGGTTGATGATGCCTTCCAAATACACATCTCTAGACCAGACAGGTATTCCAAATTCAAGACCTGCATATTCTAACTGTATATTGACATCTATAATTTACACTTTTCAAACCCAGTATTTCTAAGATGGACTATTGATTCTGTCCTCTCCCCACAGCTATTCCTTCCTAGTTTTTCCCAGCTTAGTAAATGACATCATATCCAAATGTTGAAGCTGGTAATCTATGACTCATTCTTAAACTGCGTAGTTCTTTAAACTCTCCCCTGGTGTGTAATCTATCAATAAATTCTATTGGCTCTACTACCAAAATATATAGAGAGTAAACCCATATCTTTCTACATCCCTGCCATTTGCCTAAAACAAACCACAACAGCATATTCTACCCTAATAGCATGCTCTACCACAGTAGCATATTAACTATTCTTCCTCTCATTCTTGCCTTCCTATATTATGTTCTTCAGACTATAGCCATAAAGTCTTTTTCAAATAATAAAACTCAGGTCATGGTACTACCCACCTTAAAATATTCTCATGAATTTCCATTGCACTTAGAATAAAATCCCAAATTATTATAATGCAGGCGAAGCTCTGAATGGTCCAGCTCTTCCAATCACATCTTGTGCTACTCTCTCCCTTGCGTACTTAGCTCTAGGCTTCCTTGCCCTCTTTCAGGTCCTTGGGGACTCCAAAAATCTCCTTTCCATTCCTTCCTCATCCACTTCCAGCTTCTTCTTTTTTTTTTTTTAAGGTTTTATTTATTTATTTGATGGAGAGAGACACAGCAAGAGAGAGAGCACAAGCAGGGGGAGTGGGAGACGGAGAAGCAGGCTTCCCGCGGAGCAGGGAGCCCGATGCGGGGCTCGATCCCAGGACCCTGGAATCATGACCTGAGCCAAAGGCAGACATTTAATGACTGAGCCACCCAGGCGCCCAACTTCCAGCTTCTTCTATGAGGTGACGCTTCTCATTCTTCAACACTCAGATTACATGTTACCACTTCAGAGAGCCTCTCCTGACAACCTTTTATAAAGTATCCCTCTCATCTACTCTTCCAACACCCATCCTTAGTAGCTCTATCAAGATATCTTATTAATTTTCTTCATGGCATTTATTACATTTACTTAAATTTGCTCTTTGGCATATTATCCTGCCTACCACTAAATGTAATGTCCTTGAGGGAGGGACCACCTTATCATCCATGTCAAGGGTCTTGATTGTGTCAAAATACATGATTATCAATATCTATTAGCTAAAAAAAATGTATGAACACTTCCATGAGGTGGTTAATATTATTCCCATCATATAGAAAAGAAAACAAAGATTTGAATTGAGATACTTTTTTTTCAGTATCCCACTTTGCTTTCACTTCTTCACCTGTCCCACTGTGTAGTGAAATGAATTATGCTGGTACTAGGAAAGTCAGAAAATATTTGAAAGATAAATTGTGGAGGGATTTATACGAAGTTGGGGAGAAATGAGAAAACAAGATTTCGAATCAACATTGTGACTCCAAATAAAGTAAAAGAGAATGATATTATAATGAGTGCTTTGACCTGTTTTTTGACAACCAAGAATTACGACATTCTGGTCTTTATAGTTTACTCAGCTTTTAAGTGGTCTGTGGATATTGGTGATAGCAAAGCTAGCATGACTGGCCTTATGAACTCAATAAAAAGCAAGTGAAATCAGGAAAGGATAGGAATGAATAATAGTAAGTCTAAAAATTGGAAGTTTTGATGAGGAAAAGAAGGAATTGTTAGTTGAAAAAATGAAAAAGAGAGAAATTTTGGAGTTCCGGAATTCATTGTCTCCTGATTCACTAAAATCCTTTATGGGCTTCAGAACACCTTTATTTATCAAACAATTATTGTATGAGAATCACAGGAAGCTTTTATTTTCCCTCCTCTGTTTCTTTGTTTTGACTCTTCTATGCTTCTCTCTTCCTATCTAATTGTTACCATTATTTAGCATCCAATTTGAGGTTTTTCCACTCTGGGATACTTTCAGTGACACTGTGTTCTACTGGAACTGCTCACTTCTTTGAATGATTATTGCACTTATGTTCTGTACCATTTACCAGTCCCTTAATTATATGGTGCTGTGATCCAACTTTTCATAGGTATTTGTTCTGTCTCCCTAAATAGATTGTTAGCTGTTTAAGGACAGGGATTATGATGTAACCTTCTAGATAATCCCCTCAGCATGTAGTACAGAATTTGCCAAAGATTCACAATAAATATTTTTGAAGAGAGGAAAGAATAAACAAAAAATATAGCCAACTGAACAATTCTAATATTCAGTTTTATATCAATGGACGTTTGGGACTCATAAAGATGAAGAAGAGTACAGGGAATAATGAATGTGGGGATAGGTATTAAAGCAAGAATAGAATCAAGGTATTTATTATTCCAATTGAAATAGGAACTTAAAGGTTCAAAGGGAGCTTTCTGGCTTGAATAAAAACTGGTAGGCTCTTAATAAAAGAATATGTTTCATCAAATACAGCATGTATTTTAAATGTAAAATCAAATTTAGGTTGACAGAACAAATTTATTTCCACAATTATTTTTCTCTTTAGATGAATTTTGGAAAAGCAAGTATCTCAATGAATTTCATTTAGTTTTATTTCTAGATAGATGAATCTGAGCCTAGTTAAAGAAAACACATTTGTCATGAATATGACTCTAAATCTTGCGTATCCTCCAAAAGCATGCATTATTTTAGAGTACAAAAGAACTGACAAAGCAATGCCTAGAGTGTTTCTACAAATGGCATAATGGGATAGTGTGTTGAAGTGGAACATTTTGGTGTACTCAAATGATTCCTTAAAGGCACCATTTTTAAAGAATTTAAGCTCCTATTTATCCACAAGCTATGTCCTCTATCAGGAAAATGGTGTTTACATTTTTTGACCAGGTTTCAAGTAAAACCAATTTCAAACTACCTAAAAAAAGACATACATATAAGTACATGAAAATTATTACCTTAAAATGACACACTGTGGTATTAAATAAGAAATGTTAATCTTATTACAAAACTAGAATATTGGGGTAACAATAAATATCTCAAATTTTAGGTGTTAAGCAAATCAAAGACATGTAGGAAATTTTCCAGATCAAGGTATTTCTTCCATATATTATATTCTTGACATTTTAAAGATTGTATCCTTCAGATGCTTGCAGTTTGGTATTCTTAGAAATAAAGTAGAGAGAGTGTGATACCCAAGATTAAAAACCAGAGGAAAGGGGGAAAAAAAGTGCTAATTCCTGGTAAGTACAGAGACAGAAATGAAGGGAAATTATTTTGAAATATTAAATATTATTCTGCTATCATTCATCTTATTTTATCAACCAATTAAATAGGAAATACACACTTAGGAAAATATCAGATTTTCAGCTGTCGTAAAGTAAAAATATCCAGAACAGAAACATAATTTCAAGATGACATAATGTGAGTAGTACTCTATTTGAAAGCCACGATTTCTGGCAGACACTCAAGTTTCTTCCTCAAGGAAAACACTATCATTTATTTGTGCAATCATTGATGGAAGAGCTAAACTACTTTTAAAACAGCGTATTAAAAGCGATGTGGAAGGAACTTGGAATGCGCTGAGGATTTATTCTTGCAAACTTACTTCACAAGAAGAGCCAGTGTACCCAGGAGGACATTGACAAACCTCCACAGCTGCTGCAAGGCTTCTGTCAGTAGGATAGGGGGCCGCGGATTCAAGGCCAACAGAGCCTAACCTACAGTGGGAAGGAAAAGAGATGGCAAATAGCTTGAGAAATAGTGTAGTGATAAGAATGTAAATATAGGTAAACGGCCAGCAGATATCCATAACTTGAAGCTCTGGTGATTCATTAAGTCTGTCCAGTGAAAAGTGCTCATCACCACTACAACATCAAGTGTTGAAAAGAGGAGAATATTCTTGTTCACTTCTTGGGCTTTGGCTATGTGTTTTGATTTCCTTTCTTGGGGAGAGAGTTTAAAATAACATGGTTGAAGGTATTTTTAAAACAGAAAACATTCACATGACTTATTTGACTCACTTTAACATTTAAACTACGAAATCAAAAGAAGACATTATTAACACCAGCTTGAGGATTTAAATTGGAAGGAAAGATGGAAGCCAAAAAAAAAAAAAAAAAAAAAAAGGAAGCTATTTTGATTTCTTTTTTCTCAGAAACAAATCTGCACATTGGTAGGTAAAAGTGAAACTTGCAAATGCTCAGTTGAATTACTTAGAACTATTTTCTTAATTTGTTTTGGCCTAAATTAAAGGCATTGGTCTCTGTATCTGTGGGTTTCATTTTATCAGCACTTCTGTATAATCCAGTGATTTTAGCAGAGTGATTTGGTGTCACTCATTAGTTTGGGGAAAAGCTGGTTTGGCCAAATTGAAAAATACTGTTATATTTGCTTTTTATTTATATATATGGTATTTATGTACATTACATGTAGATGTATTTCCTTCCAAAAATATGAAAACTTAAAACAATTTAAATAAATGTTATTTCTGTCTTCTTGGCTTTTCCCATTTTTTTTCATAAAAGAAATTTTAAAAGCTTCATCGTTAACAACACAGACTTGGGAGTCAGACAGACTAAGATTCGTATCCTGTCTCTGACATTTACCAGTCCTGTAGCCTAGAAAAAATTACTAATTTCTCTAGGTCTCAGTATTCTCCTCTATGTAGTGAAGATTATATAAGAGTTCATACATCATAAGCTTGATTAAAGAATTAAATGAAATAATGAATATAAAGTTCATATATACAACACATAGTAGGTGATTATTAAATAGTAGGCATTTTATTAACCTTATTCTCATTGACTGTGAGACAAGATAGAAAATGTCTACATGAGTACCTACAAGAAATACTACTTGAATCTCCAAATCTAGCTTCTTGCCATTTTAATATATTAAAACAAATTTAAAATAAACTTTAAGGGCACAAAATTAATTGATTGCTATTGACTAGTGATAAGTATTGTTTCTTAAAATGATTGTTAACCTCCCCTAACACAACATTATATGCCATCCTTTAACCATAAGAAAGATATAACCAACTCTTGCATTTTCAGTTGCTTTCCAAAAGACTGGTAGTAGATTTTTATTAATCAGTGATTCACATTTATCAAGGAGTTTCCGAGATTTGGGAATCTATGCTGTAATCAGTCCAGACAACAAAGCTAATGGGCTCATTTAATGTATCTTCAAAAGTAACAACCTTTAACCAAATTGTAAGCTTTTCAGCTAATAAGTTTCTAAAATACTACTGTTTTGGGGCCGCTGGCTGGCTCAGTCAATAGAGCATGAGACTCTTAATCTCAGGGTTGTGAGTTGAAGCCCCACGTTGGGCATGGAGCCTACTTAAAATAATAAAAAAAATACATTAAAATCTTTATTGTTTTTACTCTTACTTTACTAATCCTAGACACTTGATAGTACCTTGGAATGTATATGACCTCAGACATAACCAAAAAGTTGAAAAGAAAAACCAAGGCAATTGGAAGGGATCATCCTCGGTGCTGAGTACTAACTGACATCTTCTAAAGATAAGGGATTTATCTTTAGCCACAGATTAATTCATTGAACACTACTTCTTGACTGCTTTCTTCTCTGGGGGTACAGTCTGGACAACTTAATAGAAGGTCCTAAAATGGTAAGTGTTAAAAATCACTCTTTTACAGTGTTCAGGTTACATAGAGATTTTTAGGAAAATCTCTTAAGTGGTCATTTTTTCCCCCATCAAATAAAATTGTACAAGAAGTATCACTGGCAATTCCTTTTTTTTCCATTGGGGTGAAATTCATATAACATAAAATTAACCATTTTAATGTGTTCATTTAGTACATTCACAATGTTGTGCAACTACAACCTTTATTTGGTTCCAAGCATTTTCATCAGCCCATAGGAACACCCTATACCTATTAAGCAGTCACCTCCTATTCTGGCCTTTCTCCCAGCCCCTGGTGAGCCATGAGTCTGCTTTCTGTCTCCATGGATTTATCATGGATAATTCTGGATATTTCATATAAATGATTGAATTATACAATACATGACCTTTTGTGTCTGGCTTCTCTCTTTTGGTATAACGTTTTCAAAGTTCATCCATGTTGTAGCATGTATCAGTACATCATTCCTTCTTATGGCTGAGTAATATTCTATTGTATGAATACACCACAGCATAGGGTTTGAGTTACTAAGGAGAGTACTTGCTTGTGTTGACGTGAGCTTATGAGCTACTTCTCACAAAACCCTGTTGTATCATCTGTGTACCTAGCCAGATCATCTCAATACATGCTCAATAAATTTTTGTTGCATGGATGAATGGATAGATGAATGAATGGATACAAGACTACATACACAAACATACATGCATGAATAGATGAATGGATAGGTAAACGAATAGGTGAATGGAATGTAGTTATAAACACCGACTAACATACTCCCAAACAAATGATACACTGAAGCCTAGTATCCACATTCCAGATAAATAAAGTCAGATAAGTAAAATACAAATTACTTGTTTGATCTGGCAAAAAAATAAATAAATAAACTGAAAAATGTTAGAGTTAGAACTTGAGGTCAGAGGTCAGAACTCATCTGAATGAATTGTGACATCTTATTGCCTGCAGTTAATGGACGGTCACAAGATTCACTTAGATTTCTGATCACTTTAATTTCAGAATTAGATGATTTCAGGGTTGTTATACTAGTTTATTATCACATAAAAGACTGTCACAATTTACTAAACAGTAGACTGGTCAATTGTGTATTTAGTCCCAGGATTTTCAATATAAAATTGAGTATTGGAATGTTTCAAAATAGAAAAGTGAGTAATTGACTACTTTAAGGAACAATTTAAAATATAACAAAACAAAAACAAAAATATTTTCAATGAATTGCCAAATTTCATTTGTCTTTTGAACAACAGATGTTCCTCTCCTTAATCTGTGTAACCATTTTGAGTTAATTTCAATATTCAAACATCTTTCCCAGTCATATCCCACATTAGCATTCACTGAGCAGACCCAATGTTCATCAGGTTCTGCTGTTGGTAAATGGGATTTTAATATGTTTAACAGTTTTAAGTGTTACTCATAAAGAAGGCTGCAGTTTTTTCCCCCCCCCTTCAATATAGACATGTTCTTTACTTGATACCAGGCTGCATTCATTTAAATACATAACGCTGATAGTAATAAGGTACTAAATTTTAGAAGTACATGAACTATCAAAGATTTGTCAACTAAGTCACATGATTTAGCTGGCTATTTCCCCTTATTCATATGACTTGGGAATATGGATAAGATGATGAAGAGAAAAGACATAACTATATAAGCTTGTACTGAAAATATTAGAATCATACCAGAAGTATTGTCCTGGTACTGACTTAAAGATTGTTCTCAATATTTTTGTTTCACTATATTTCTACCAGACTTACGTAGGTTAAGCTTTGCTAAGATAATAATAACAATAATATATAAAATATTCTTTGAAACAATAAAAACTTTGATCATAAAACTCTTGTAAATAATTTTTTTTGCTATCTTTTTTTCTATTGAAGGCACCATTTAATTCTACTTAAACAAATGTTACTCTGGGTTAGCCACCAGAGATGAAGATTTTATTTTGCTGTTTCAGGTGCTTTGTTCTCTTTCATTTTTGTCAAAACAAGATGATGACTCAGAACTTCCCGTAGTCTCTACCTTGTGGAAGTTCCATCAAGTACCACTCAGGGGGAATGGATAAATGTTACTCCACTCCTAAAAAGGCAAAGAATCATTTAGTGGCCCAGGTAATGTCTGAGTGGGCCATCTGAACAAGAACTATACATTTCCTACAATCATTTTTAATTCCCCATCTAGTAAGGGAAATAACTGACAGAATCGGATACCACTGAAGCCATTCACAAATGTTATATTAAATGCTAATATGATAATTCATTTCTTTCTTCTTAGCTCTACCAGTATGTACTGTGTACATTTCTAATGCACGATTTCTTATACTACTATAAATGCACATGTCTGCCTTCCATCCTGGAATATGCCTTTTTTTTAATTCAGTGATCATTTATCCATCATTGTATCCTTTTTGCTTAGCCTAGAACTACCACATCATAATAATTACTGCTTACGGAGTGTCTGCTATCATCTGTGTACTATAATGGGGCTTGACAGACATCTCATTTAACTATGAGCGAATGCAGTGTGGTAATCGTGTTATTGTCCACATTTTCAAATGAAGAACCTGAGACTCAGAGAAGTGCTGTGTCCAGTATAATACAGTTAGCCAACAGTGCAGCACAGATTCAAACCTGAAACCAGTGATCATCTTGTGACCCTACATTGCTTCCCAATGTATTGCTAGATAGCATAGCAGGTGTTTTTTGGTACATCATTTTCTCACCTAGTCTTCCATCTTCAAAGTTAGCGATAGTTTCTGCCATTTTACAGAAGAGGAGACTGAGACTTAGAAAGATATATGTGTGTATATATATAAAAGACACTCAGTAAATGGTGGCAGACTGAATGAATCCAATATTTACAGAATTGATTTGGTATGTGGTCAAAGACAATAGGGAGGAAAAACAGGTGGGTTTAAACCCCTTACCAAGAGCCCAATGCCTAGTGAGTTGTGTAAGATTTTTTTTTTAAGTTTTAAAGGCTTTATCAGTATAATTTCTTCAAAATACAGTTACCTGTTTCATTTATTTCAAAAGGTAGATGCATACCATACATCTCTCAACACTATTACTAAAATCATCAAGAAACTCCTTTATTTACAAGGGTTTTTCTAGATTATTCATTCCATAAATTCTGTGTAATATTTTTGGTACAAACCCCCAATACACATTTACTCTAAAAAGCCATATGAACATACCTTGCCTTGAAATGATTCTGAATTCATTTTTAAGCAATAAAGACACAATGGGGTATATCACAATAAAGTCATGATGGGGGCTCAGTTATGCTGTGATAACAAACAACTCCAAATTCTTAGTGGTTTAATGAAAACAAAAAGTTTACTCATGTAAAATCCTCCACAGTTCTCGGTGACTGTTGAGGGCAGCTGACCTCTACATGCTGTCAATACTTCAGGCTATTTTTATCTTCTTGAGGTGGATAAGCTCCAGAGAGTCTCATACTGGCAATTCAATGCTTTTCTTGTGTGTGTGTGGGTGGGCGTGGGGGGGGTGGCAGGGCAAATCATTTCTTCTCACATATCATTGGCCAAACCAAGTCATATGACCACATAGACCCTCAGAGGTTAGGGAAATGTAATATTAAAAAAGGAGGAGTTGGATCTGGGTATTTACCCAAGGGAAAAAAAAACCCACGAATTTAAAAAGATGTATGCACCCTATGTTTATTACAGCATTATTTACAACAGTCAGTATATGCAAACAACCTAAATGTCTAATAATAAATGAATGGATAAAGAAGATGTGGTATATATACCAATGGAATACTACTCAGCCATAACAAAGAATGAGATCTTGCCATTTGTTACAGTATGGAAAGCCCTAGAGGGTATTATACTAAGTGAAATAAGTCAGACAGAGAAAGGTAACTACCATATAATTTCACTTATACATGGAATCTGCAACACAAAGCAAAGGGTCAAATAAACAAACGACAACAACAAAGATGGAAACAGGCTCATAAATACAGAAAACAAATAGGGGTTGCCAGAGTGGAGGGAAGTAGGGGATAGGCAAAATAAGTGAAAGGAATTAAGAGGTACAAACTTCCAGTTATAAAATAAGTAAGTCATGGGGATGAAAAGTACAGCATCAGGAATATAGTTAATATTATTGCAATAACTTTGCATGGTGAGAGATGGTAACTACACTTACCAAGGTGAGCATTTTGTAATGTATATAATTGTCAAATCACTATGTCATACACCTGAAACTAATGATAATATATGTCAACTAAACTTCAATTAAGATTTTAAAAATAAATTAGTAAATAAATAAAAAAGGAGGGGATTGGAAATTTGATGAATTGAACTAATGTCTGCCATAAGGTAAAAGGAAAAAAATTGTAGAGTTTATACCTAATTGATATTTAAGAAAAGCTGAACAGACTCCTTGTTTGAGTTAAATATAAAGGGTGCTAGTAAAGCTAATGTTTAGAGAATTTAGAGGAGAAATATGTATGATTTGGTTAAGTTCATTTCTATTTCTAATAGAAGGATGAAATTTTTCTGTTTTCATCTTCCCAATGAGGGCAATGAGAAAGAAATCAATTTTATTGTGTGAGCCTCTCAGCATTCTGGAAAAGAATGACAGCAAAAATTGTCACCATTTTGGAACTATCACTATGTGCTTTATCCTCTATGTCTCCAAAGTCTTAATGGTGCTTGGAGAAAATGGTATTGCTTGCAGTGACTAAGGTCAGACAGAAATGCTTCCTTTTGTGTGCCTATTTGCCATTAGCAAAATGCTTTTGCAGCTCTCTAATTCTATTCTCATGGTGACCTTTGAAGTTGGCAAGGCAATTGTCCTCCTCCGCATTTCACAGACGAGGTGATTGAAATTCAAAGAGGTCAAAGCTACACTTATGTTTGCAACTATTAAATAGCTGAATTGAAAACAGAAGTCAAAATCCTGACCCACAGGCTAGTTCTCCTTCAACCATTCATCTGCATCTAACCACACAGCTGGAGGAAGCGAAGTCCACATGCTGAGAACTACCATGGAAGTAAATCTTCCTTAAATACAACTAAAACACCAAGTTTTGTGGAGATAGCTTCAATTTACTTGTGCTTACACACAAACTGGATGCCAGGTCGGAAGCCTACTGTGCAAGACAAGTTGAAATCAATTCAAGTGATGTTTTACAAATATGATTCAATCCACTTGTAGATCAGAGATAAATAAAATATAACAAGTTCACAGAGTCAGGATTTATGCTGACTTTCTGCTTACCTGAAATGGGTAGGAGTTTCAAATTGGACACTGGCTTTTCCTTCTAGAACGACAGTACTTTAGGTAACTTAGGCTGCAGAAAGCAGCCACCTACTTGGATTATCTCCAGTGTCGTTCCCATACCCTTGCTCTGTGAACACGTCACTCGTATAGGGGAACACTTGGAAGGCTTCAAATGAAAACGATGATTTTGATAGGTAGACACTGAAATTATCTGACATAAATCAGGAGGAAATGCCTTTGGATGAACTAGTCTGAGAAGCAAGGCTGACAAAAATAAATAAGCCCCCTAGCCACTTTTTGTCAATTTGGTTGTCATTCACATTGAAAGCCAGAGGACTCATCTCTCTGTACTGTTTAAACATCATGACAATCTCTATTTACTAAATGGGAGAAAACATAATTAATTCCTAAGTGCTGCTTTAAATCTTCATGGCATTTTAACCCAGCTTCTAGCAGAATTGCCCATGCAAAAGAGGTACACTGTTTGACAATAGTTCTGTTTATGAATCTGAGTCCCCTCCTTTGGGAGATGGTAATGATGATTACACTTAGTTGAAATGGCACAAGTGAAAGACAAACTAGGCAGCAGCACAAGCAAATGATGGGGGTGGGGGAGCATCAGCATAAACAAAAAGAATCCTTCTGTAGATAAACCAGTATTGGAGACATTGCTTTGATCTGAATACGTCACGTTGTCAGTTTTGGGTCATGTTTCATCATCTAACTTAATCTCATTTAGGGGGTACGTTGCCATGCTAGCTTGTGCTTATTATCAGAGCAGAAAAGCAGAAGGGGAAAAAAGCTCATTCAGACATAGTTGAAGTTTACATTTCACTGGACTAATACATCACTGTTTTTAAAATGAAAAGCACAGCAGCCTACAGTTAGTTGGATATGAGCATGTTTGGTTCCAGTCAAAAGTTCTCTCTTTAAAGAAAAAAAAAGGAAAACAACCAATTCCAGTTAATGAGCACTTTCCATAATTATCACGTATAATTTTCACAATGACCCTGAAAGGTACACACTATAATCTCCACTTTACACTTGAATAAACTGTTTCCACAAGGACAAATCACTTGCCAAAGGTCACACATAAAATAAGGAATTGAGCTCACAGAATTCCGAGTTAGGTTGGCTCCAAAGCTCATACTCTTTCCTTTACATCACACAGCTATCCTAGTCTTTTATAAAGAGACTTAGGATTATTTAGATGAAGGTGCTTATATTTCTTATTACAAACTATATAAATATTAAGTTAGATACACGTTAATTAATTAAGGGAAGAAAATACAAACTACTTTCTGAATATGACTACCCTGGAGTTACGCCTCTTTAGTTCCCCACAATCTGAGTCAGCATAATGGAGATTTTATTTTCCAGTATAGAATTTCTCAGAATACGGATCATTTTTTCTCACATGCTCTGGCCAAACTGTGAAGGAATCTTCAATACTAGAAAAGGGCTAAAACACATTCCTTCTGGGTATTTAAATTTTGAAGTTTTAATAGAAATGCTTTTTGGAAAACTAGGGCTCGATTCTTATCTACTATTTGAAGGAAACCTACAGATCTTCAAAGTCACTCTTCTACCGCATGCATGTTTGCTCCAAAGGAAGTGTGCAAACACCGGGAAATGCAGTTCTTGAGTTTACCTGAAGATGGCATCCATCCCAAGGCTGTACGTGATTTGTAAGAGGACTCTCTTCAAATTCGCAAGCACTGTCATCAACTCTCTTCTACTGACAGGGAAATTTGTGCCATGTATGGTAAACAATTCTTCTTTAAGTGACAGTACATGAATATGTTCTTCATACGGTTGCAGATACACCTCATCTTGGGCTGTGCTGATTCTCAAGTCATTTCCCTAAAGGGGAAAAGAAAGTACAAAAGGGTAAAACTGTGAAAAGAAGGTATAAAAGACTGACCATATTCATTAGGTTCCAGAATGCATATTTGGATTTGCCACTTGGTGAATTATCCTCAGTAGATTTTTAATTCCAGGTTGGCTTTCCTTTCATTCAGTATATTTCTGGTATGTATGGAAGTAAGAGAAGGCAAATTAACTGTTAGCCTTAACCAGATCATCCCCATCACTTAATACTGGAAATATGTATGCTGGGGGAAGAATTTTGTCATTGATTCACATGCATGAAAGGTTTAAGGCAAAGAACAACAGAGCGCAGTGCTAAATCAACATCAACCTATTGAGCACGGTGCTAAATCAACATCAACCTATTTGGAATCACAAATGTGCATGCAAGTGTGTGCTTTTGAGATTGTCTGAGTATTGGAGGAAGAATAAGAGAAAAGTGGGGGAGGCTCTAAGATATCTTTAGGCCTCCAGCATTTTGGAATTGTCCATGGCCCCCCAAATCCTGAAAGCAGTTTTTCCTATATCTTTCTTATCTAAATTAAGAGTTCTGAAGTCAAGATTTAACTACACCTAAATAAATAAGTTTCCTTTTTCATTTGCATCTGCCAAGTAGACCATAAAATTTACTTGGAAGCAAGAGGAGATGGAAAAAATTAAGCTATGTAAATCAGCATTTGCCTAAATACTTCATCATACTTATATTCTTGGGAATATGGTCAATATGTTTTTATTTTAAAGTCCAAGTCTGGTCTAAAGGTCTCCATTATCACTGGAACCTAATGAATATGGTCAGTCTTTTAGATATCTCTCAGGGTGAAACATAAGACAGGCATAAAAAAATTTCCCAAGATATAATATTCCCTAAGTCATACGTAAATTAATGTCAAACCAATCAGGTAAGGAATAACTTAAGAGCGTGAAACAGTTGAACATAAATGATCTGCTCCATACTCTACCTCTAAGATAACCATAATCTGGAGTACACGTTCTATATCTTCTTCTTCTTCTTCTTCGAAGTCATATGATATGGTAAATGTCAATTGTCCTCCAGCTGCTGTAAGCTACAAGAGAGGAGATACGTAATCATTACAAGACAGGAGATGGGCTATTAAATCATATTTTACTTATCATTTTAAAATCATTTTATTGTTCTAGAGGGTAGGATTTGAAAGAAACAGAAATCACAAGAGTGCAGAGTGAGAATGATAGACATTTCTTTAGCAGTAACCTTTATACGAACTTACCCATCAACAGCAAGCCTGACATAAATATAAATTCATGTATTATTTTCCCCAGTATTGCAGGCTTGCTGAAATAGGTTAAATTCTGTGAAACCAAACACAGCCCCTCCTGTCATTTTCCTCATCTATAACTTGAGCTTTACAATTCCCAAGCAGAGAAGGATCTTCGTCAAAATTGGGAGATTTCGACGAATCCCTGAGGGTCACTCACTTTCTGTTAGTCTGAACACTTTCAACAAAGACATCACTCCATTTGACAGTGACTTTATATAGACTATAAGCTAAACGAGGAAATGTTGTGGGTCAGAGCAAAATAAAAGAATGGCAGCAAATTTTATATTATGATACAATTCAATCAAAACTCCCAAAGAAGATACGCTTTTCCCTGTGCAATCAAATATGCTTAGTTGAAATGAATGTTATTGTTCCTTTTCATTAAATAAACTTCTATATGCCAAGCCCCACATAATGGATGCTTGAGGTTTACATCTTCTGACATTGAGAGTAACCTTGTAGAAAGGAAAAAAAATAGGAAAGCAAGATCATTTTAGGACAGGAATCAACATTGGAACTTGAGTGACAGACTCGATGCAACTACTGCAGTCCTTTTTTAAAAATTCCACTCTAGCACTGTAAATAAAGACATTCATAAAACAAAGCTGATGATTTGTATTCCACTGTTTCCTCCATGCTGACACACAGAGGCCCAGCTTTGCAGCCGCTGGCTCTCTGTGGCCTCTTACTGCAGACCCTGAACACAAAGCAATTCCCGGCGATGCACTGGATGGAGGAGGAGGAACCTGGATTCCTCTCAGAGTTGCTCCATAGGGAATGGCACATAGCTTGCCATGGCTGATTAAACAGGGTTTTCAAATCACAGCTCTGCAATGTCTTCCAAGAGCTCATTACATGGAGCTCTATGAGGAACTAGAATTCAGAAAACTTTTATTCCCCTGTTCCCCTGAGAAATAGCCCTACTCTAATGTCTTTTCATATATAAAATAATAAATATCTGCCTGGACTATAGCACTTGGCATTATTGTGAGTAATGAAGGGTGAATTTATGTAAAAGGTTTTTGGTTCTATTAAGATAAGCATCCTAAATATTACCTTGCATATTTGTTCAAAATCAGCCAGACCATTTTCTCAATGAGAAGAATCTAGAGAGGCAGCAGGAAAGAATGCCTTACATATTTTAAAGACTGAACTTTTTAGAATTTTCTACACTTATAAAAATATTTAGTAGGACCTACGGATGGAGATTGGGAAAAACACCAGGATATAGAACTATAATGTTGCAAAACTTTTAAGCTTCCAAATATTTTGATTATTTAAAATGTGGACTACATGCTTTTATTTATTTATTTATTTTGGGGAATATGTTTCCCTAAAAAAAAAGGAAAGAAGATCAATTTTAATTCATAGTCTCTTAATTTAAAAATTACACAAATGTGAGGAACTCAGAACAAAAGGTAATGCCTATTTTGCTCATAAGAGCCAAAGTGAGTATAATTTGAATAACCAAACTTTTTTTTATTTTAAGATTTATTTGAGAGAGAGACAGAGAGAACACAAGAGCATGTGTGCATGTGCATGGGCGAGGGGCAGAGGGAGAGGAAGAGAGAGAATCTCAGGCAAACTCTGCCCTGAGTTTGGCACTGGACTGGGGACTTGATCCCATGACCCTGAGATCATGACCTGAGCCAAAATCAAGAGTCAGAAGCTCAACCAACTGAGACACCCAGGTGCCCCAGAATATCCAAGATTTTAAGACTTTAGATGAAATAGAAAAATGTTTGATTTGTTACAACATTTCATTTGTTTATGTTGTTTCCACACCTACTCATAATAATTATAAAGTCAAATAACATATAAAATAATATGAGAGAAGAATGAGGATGGAAATGGGAAAAAGAAACAAACAAATATAGAAAAAGAAAGGGCTCTTCTGCAGGTCAGTCACAACCATAAAACATGAACTAAGGAGTAGAATTAATTCAACCTATTCTTCTGAGGGCTTATGATAATAATAGCAATAAAAACGAAAACTTGACTTTCCATTCACATTTCATAATGCAAATTTTCCCCAACTCTTCCATGCATCTTCGATACCTATAGTAAGGTATCGAATCAAATCAGTTTTTGAATTATCTAAAAATTTTCATGAGTGAATCCATTTTACTTCCACCTAAGTTATGTGGAAACAGACCATTTTAAAAAGGTATATGATGATGACGTTGGTTTTTTCTCCACGTCACAAATACCCATTTCCATAGTATTAGAATTACTGTCTTTTTCTTTCACTCTAAAGCTGTATATTTATGTCCATTTCTTTTTTTTTTGAAGGTATTTATTTATTTATTTATTTATTGAGAGAGAGAGAGAGAGAGAGCACGAGCAGGGGGAGGAGCAGAGGGAGAGGGAGAAGCAGGCCCCCCCGCTGAGCAGGGAGCCCTGTGTGGGACTCGATCCCAGGACCCTGGGATCATGTCCTGAGCCGAAGGCAGACGC
>NC_058410.1:34475019-34485638 GCF_002201575.2 Neomonachus schauinslandi
CATGTCCTGAGCCGAAGGCAGACGCTTAACCGACTGAGCCACCCAGGTGTATGGCCATTTCTATATCACAGCTTAGTCAAGTACTTATTTAATTAATTTTCAAAAAGGATTGCTTAAGATGCCATCCCACAGTTTAGAAGTTGTCTTTCCCAACAAGTACATACCATTATATGGAAGTCTTTGTAATGAGTCAACTATAAGACAGCATCTTCTTTTCTGAGGGATATTGGGATTTGGGGGAAAAACCTGTGAGAACATTCAGAGTATAAACTGTCCTTTCCTATAGCTTTGGATGAAGAAGTCTCTGCCGCTTCTCCATCTATCCACCACTCCATATTCCAAATGTCACCTTCACTTGGCTCTTCTACGTCCTTGCTTTCCCACTCTCCTATAATCCCCCTTCATTATCCCAATCGTCAATCTCTCCATCAAATCCAGTGTGCACAGGGCTGCCAATCATCAACTGACTTTATTGTTTCCTCTAGCTATTATCTATGATTATTTATTAGTTTCACTGTCAAACTCTGAGATATAGGATATTGCACTCATTTCCTTTATTCTTACCCAGCTAACCTTTTTTTATTTTACCTACTGCATCCTGTCTTTCACCCTTGGTACTCCATTAAAAGAGTTTCTTGAAAGGTCATTTATCAGTTCTACCTAGCAACCACTAATGAACCTTTGGTTCAGTTTTTTTCTTACTCTCTATGTGGCATGTAATTATTCTTAAAATTCTCGACTCCTTTGTCTTCTATTGCACCAAACTTCCGTGATACTCCTTCCTCTGTCTTGGTCGTACCACTGTCTCATTTGTAGATACATTTTTCTTTCTTATTCTATATTCCGTGGATGGATGTCTCCAAGAATCTTACTCCCTTTTGGCTACCCTTTCTTATTGACTCTATTTCTCTCCAGTGGATTTAATTATGTTTATACCTGGTTCCTAAATTGGTATCTTCTATCCTGTGCTGTGTCCCTATATTAGTTTGCTCAAGATCTCATAACAAAATACCACAGACTGGGTAGCTTAAACAACAGAAATCTGAGATCCAGGTGTCAGCAGAACTGGCTTCTTCTGCAGTCTCTCCTCTTGGCTTGAGGATGGCCATCTTTACCCTGTGTCCTCACATGGTCTTCTCTTTGTGTTCATCTGTGTTCTAATTTCTTCTTTTTAAAAGGACACCAGTCGTATCAAATTGTACCCACTCTAATTACCTCATTTCAACTTAATTACCTCTCTAAAAATCCTTTCTCCAAATAGTTACATCCTAAGATTCTGGGGGTTAAGACTTCAACATATGAATTTGGGGGCAGGGATATAGTTCAGCCTGTAACAGTCCTGTACTGAGTGATTGTTTAATAACATCTCAAACACTCAACATACCCAGTTAATCTTATTATCTGGATCTTCCCAGGAAACAAACTTGATTATTTTCCCAACTTCCATGATTGGGTCAGGCCAATTGCTTTATTTCTCTTTTTCAATTAGAAACCACAGGTGTAACATAATAATTGTTTTTCACTGTGTTACTTATATCGAATTAGTCTCAGTCTTGTTCTATTGAAATGCTTCTTGTCTAACTTTCTATTTTCACTACCAAATCACACTTACTAGGTCCTCACCAAGCATTTGAATTCAATTCTCTGACTTCAGTCATTTTGGGGGGAAAATTTTTATCAACTATTACTTCTGTTGTTGCCTCCCTAATGAAGGACCTCTAGTGGTCCTGGATCTATAATACCATTCAAGTTTCTACTCAGTCTCAACACTCTCTAGGATCTATTTAGCCCCCTATTCACAAACAGTGTGCAGAGGTGGCCCCGGGCATTGCAGTAAACTCACAAAGGCACTGTGGGATACTGTCAATGTTTAAAGGAAACACAAGCAATACTATGTATCTGTTGGACACCACACAACCAACTAGTTTGAGGTACTTCAGTTTTAACATGAGAAAACTTTATATTCCTTTCAGGGATATTCTCAAAACATTGAGCTATGTTTTTGCACTTTCAGCCATGCCGGATCTTTGTTAAGGGAAGTCTTCAGTGGATGCTGTGATAAAAACCACATATTGCACAAAAATCAATGTGAGACAGGAATTAAAGGTAGCAGTGTCCAACCTGTTTCTAGGTTTGAGAAGTTGTGTATTACCCAGCAGGCATACAAATCCCCTTTAGTAAGTCATTGTGGTTACTTATGAAAAAAAAAAAAGAAATTATTACATTGCCTGAACTTATGTGCATTATCTTTTTAAGTCGTTGCTCAGTTGTTAAAATGCAAGTATTTATTAAGTTGTTTGCTCCTCACTACTGTGGCATATTTCAATTGGCCTAGGAGACACTGTGAAAAAAAAAATACAGAGACAGTAAGAGTACCACAAATTGAAGAAGTTTGGGCACTTCCGACCTATCCCCTGTTTATATCTACCCATTCTGCTACTTTGATTTGCTTCAATTCATTTTCCTGCTGAAATTCTCACCCCTACAGCTCTCTGACTATGCAAATGCTGCTTTTCTTCCTCTCCTCAGCTAGTGTCCTGCTGGTCAGAAGACTGAGGAAGCAAAAAGGGTTTCTCAGTGATATTCCCAGACTCAGTGGCAACCCCAACAAATAAGAGAGCTAAAGGACTCTAGAACAGGGAGAGCTCTGCATGAACCATCTCATCCATTAACGCTGGAGAATGCATTCTAATAATACATCCCACGACATTGGTAAGTTACATGTACTGTGCATAACTTTAATTTTCCACAATTTTGGACTTTGTAGACTCAATTTATTAATTTTATCTATGAGACTTTCAAATTCATCCATTTTGGGAACAACACTGGAGCACTGCATGTACCACCAATAGAACATTTCATTTTCTCCTGCTGCTGAGGAACAAAACTGTCACTATTGGCCAGAGAAATACAGTTTTCCACAGATAGAAGTAAGCATAATTCCAGTTCACACTGAGGCAATTCTTACATCTACTAGATAGATTAGACTATATTTACTAGAGATGAAAGTTGTATTTCTTTTCAATACAAAGAGAAAGTGAATTTAATGAGAATAATTCATTTCATAAAGGTCTCCAAAGTCCTAGTGTTGTATTTGTTGTTGTTGTTGTTGTTGTTTTGTCTTGTTTTGTTTTTACCTTTCTTTATATCCATTAAGCAAAATTCTCTTCAGGAAGATTCAGATATCAAATTGAGAGGCACTGCAAGGAAAAGGAGTGGCATCCATTCACTCCGAGCAATGGTTCAATTCTACGCCCTTCACTCTTCTGATCCTCAAATTCACCCCATTAAGAAAAGAGCAACACAAGTAGCTGTTTCCCACGAGTACCTGTTTTAATTCTACCTTCAGGGGAAAGAAACAGCTTGTTTGCAAGTAACATTACAGTTACTATGCAATATATAACCTAATGTCACACATAATAACGTAGTGTGTGTGCAGCACATTGCATTAAAGATTTAATGAGGCAGGGAAGTTCTCCCTCATGAGTGGAAAAGGCTAAAGGTAATTCTTAAAACTAAGCTTTACATTAGTATTTAGTATTAGGCTACCTGTGTTGTAGCTTCCCTTACCCGCAATCTCAAGAAATATGAATGGAAGGGTGAAGGGTGGGTGATCTATGGGGGACAATATACTTGGGGGAGATATTCTTTTGTAAAATAAGACTGGATTATTTGGTTGTCTGAGATCAGAACATCATCTCTCTTATTCCATTAAATGGGGTGTAAAATCTAATATTTACTTTTGCTTACCAGAGCAAATATTTCGGGAGGGATATACGAAAATCAAACGAGGAAAAGTCTTTGTAACATGGAGCAGGATAAATGAAACATATGTTTCTTTTATTATGTTATGTTAATCACCATACATTACATCATGAGTTTTTGATGTAGTGTTCCATGATTCATTGTTTGCGTATAACACCCAGTGCGCCATTCAGTACGTGCCCTCTTTAATACCCATCACCAGGCTAACCCATCCCCCTACCCCCTCCCCTCTAGAACCCTCAGTTTGTTTCTCAGAGTCCATAGTCTCTCATGATTCGTCTCACCCTCCGATTTCCCCCCCTTCATTTTTTCCCTATCTTCTTCTGCCTTTTTTTTTAAACATATAATGTATTATGTTTTCTTCTTCTATCTTCTTCTGCCTTTTTTTAACATATAATGTATTATTTTTCAATTTAGCATCATAAACATGGCGAGGTTTCATCTTTCTAGATTTTGAAGCTCCATAGCCTTAAATTCTGAAAATGTGTCCCTCCCACCAAAGTGTTTACTGATGCATCTATTCATGGAACTCTCCTTTAACATAGAAACAGAACTTCATGCTTTGTTATGCTTTTCTGTACATTTATAACATTGAGATAAGAGCATGTTCCTCTTCTTTCAAAGTTTGATAATTAGAATAGAATGGGCATAAGGGGATGTTGAATTAGAGAGCAGGCAGAATTTGCATAGGAGGTCCGAACGTTATATCCCCTTAATGCATAGAAAAAGGAGTAGGACTTGTGAGGGTCAAACAGAAACAACACATTCTGGAAACACTGGCTTGTAAGGCAAGAGACCACGTTATGTAATCTAGGAGACACAAAAGAGGAAAATCTTGAGGATTTTCCTGCCCACCTGCCTCCATTCCTCCCTTCCTTCATTTCTTCCTATCCGTCTGGTTTTCCTGCCCCCTTCCTTCCTTTTATCCATCTCCTCCTTTTATACCTCCACCTCTTTTATTCCCCCCCTACTCCTTCTCTTCCCCTCCCCTACCAGCTCCATCTCCTCCTCCTTCTGATTATTTTTTTCCTTTTAGATGTGGCCACATCCAACTTGATAATTTTGCATTCCTTTGTATTTTGTATCAGCTAAATTTCATACGTATCCAAAGTCGGGATGAAAATTATGAATGTGACTGTGCCAAGGACAGAGTTTTATGGCAGGCAGCCCATCAGAGGTACTCTCTCTCAGGGTGACACCAACTGACCAATCAGTGTCCCTGGAGACTAGTCCCCTAACTGCTTAATGGAGAAATCAGTTATGAGCTTCTTATATGAATTTTTATAAAATAAAATAATGCCAACCTATCTTCAGCATAAGCTTTATGTCTTCCATATTACAAAGTAAGGCCCAGTTTTACTTTCTCTACACTCAGTTATGATTCAAAGCAAACAGAATTATAGAGGTTTGATCAGGTAAGAATGTTTCTGGCTGTAACTGAAAGCCAGACAATTAGCGATTCTCCTATGACAAGAGGTCTAGAACTAAACAGATCAAATTTTAAAATACAACAGATTATCCACACTTAAATCCATTTGGGGACACTTAAAAATATAAACACCTCATAAACAGATTTGCTAACCATCCTATAGAAGATGATGAAGTACACTACCCAGTACACAAATTAAGATTTAGTGTTTCCTCTAGGTTTTCCGACAGAGAGAACTACTTGTTACTTTGTGACATGCACTGATAAGTGTTGAGTTGATATAATACTATCTCAACAGATGTAAGTAAATGGTAGCAGCCAAATTCTCTAAACTGTTTTTTGTTATCAGGCCCAGACTCAAAAACAGGATCTTTGCAACAGCTGCTTGTCTTCTGTTTACTTACTTACGTTTGCATGGAATGTTCCATTAGTACTCTTGCTATGGGTTGGATTAATTTATGTGTAAATATTCAGTACAAAAAATACATGTAATACATAATTAAACATCTAATCAAATAAGCTGTAAATTATAGTTTTATATACATGTAAATTTCTTATTGACTAGGGACTTAATTTTTTTTAAGTTCTCTGCCAAGAAAACAGAAAACTGCATGCTCATGATATACAACATGAATGTTGGTTAAAATAACAACATTTTAATCCAAGTTCCATTAAGTTAAAGAGAAACAGCCTTACTATTTTCATTTAAATGATAAATGAATATATATATTTTTGTACATTTATGCACACACAAATTTGGGGGAAAAAAACTTATGAAAACATTGTAAAATGGAGATATCAATAATGGTATTTTCTATTTGAATATGAATTTTAGCTAACCTTTCTCTTAGTGCATAAGCATTTTGTCCTATAAGGATATTCTTTACTTTGGATAGTATATGGCGATTATATAGCCTTTCCCCTCTTATTGCAAAAGCAGGAACAAATAAACAGAATTCTGTAATAAAGAGAATTCCTATCTTTCCCATAGGCAATGCTCAATGTTTATACCTTCGGCAACACTAAATATAGCCAGAAGGGCTGTATGCTTAAATGAGCTCAATTGATTCCAGGTTACATTATTTAAATAGCGGTTATTTTGAAATAACAGTCAACTTCCCACAAAGGCAGATGCCAGAATATTAGTCCTGGAATATAATTTTTATTTGATTCAAAATTGGTCTACCACACTTCATTTTCTCTTTTCTCTTATTCATGAGCTCTGCAGGTGATTCTTTATTACAGCAGAAGCTGGTTATGAATTTTAGAAGAAAAGATTCCCAAAGATGCAATGGAAACTAAGTCACACCCCAGAGGAGAATCAACAGGTTAATAAAATATATTCAAGTGTCTTCTTCCAGAATGAACAGATAAAGATTTGTGTTAGTTATCTGACATGTCTGTTAACATGGAAATCAGATATAAATCACACAAAAGATCAAGCTCATTCCTGGAGTTTTTCAGACCTGGTTTTGGATTCTCTTTCTGCCTTTAAATGTTGTATGGCCCTTGGGAAAGTAATTTATGCTTTCAGAGTCTCTGTTAATTTTCCCTAAAATGAGCTGAATTACACCTACCTCAGAAGAAGTTTGTTCTGAGGGTGAAACGAGAAAAACACAAAGAAGTCCTCACTTGATACCTAGCACATAGTATCTATTCAATAAATGTTGTAAATCATACTGTTTTAATAAGGATAATTTTCAAAATTGAAATACATACATACTTCACACTAAAAGCCTAATCATAATGATATTTATTTCATGATCTAAATGCACTTTGCAATCTTACGGTTTCTGGAAGAGATCACAGTGTTGGCAGGATTCAGATCTTATTCATGTTTTAATGTTTCCCTATGGTACTTTGCATAAGCATCTTACAGATAGTAGATATTGCATAAATATCTGCTGAATTTTAATCAAATTCAACACCATATATCATTTCAATGTATTTTAGATGGAGAAGGCATAACAAACCAGGACAAATTTGTACTACTCCCATGAGATAACTTACAGTTGTTATTAGAATAGGCCTTTATTGGTTTCTCTATTCTTATCTTTGTCAGTCCTAAAAACAGACCAAAGGAAATATATCTATTTGAGTTTTTTGGTGATTCGAGCCTACTGCAGGAACTTACCGTACTGCTTACTGGCAAACTCTAAGTGCATTTTTTTTTTAAGTAAGGCCCTTTAGCATTTGGGAAGTTTGATCTGTAGTTGAAAGGAAAAATCAATATTTAAATCATTTAGACATTTACACACATAAAGCAACTATATGCCATTACTTTTCACCAGATTCTATATGCTAGGATAATAGTGTAAATTCCAGCACCCACTAATACATATTTTATAAGTTACAAATACATTTTCAATATGTTCTGATATATTGGCAAACAATGTACTCTCTGTATTAAAAAGACACCTAGCATACAGATTATAGAAAGCAATGAGCCAACTGCATCATAACTAGTCAGAGCACATGCTTGACACCACCATTTAAGGGAGTAGTTACAAATTAGAGGTCACCCAAACAGGTGTGACCAGGATGCTGATGGCTCTAAAAGCAGAACAAGAGGTTTAGAAAGGTAATGGGGATCTTTAACCTTAAAAACAGAAGACGTAGGGAAAACATGACTGTTTTCTTTGAGTGTCTGAAGGTCTATCATGTATAATAAAAAGAAAACTTGCTCTGTTTGTCGCATAAAAATGGAGTCTATACAAGGAAGTGAGGGGGGATATTTTTTGATCCTGCATAAAAATTAACTTCTAATATCTAAAACTGTTGAAAATGGAATGAGCTTTGTAGGATGTACATATCCTTATAGATAGATGAACAGGGATCCATCTGTCTGGGATGATGGAGAAAGAATGCTTACATCTGCTAAGAGTTTGGACTAGATCTGATATCACTGGCAATCTGTAATTCTGCCATGCTAAATTTTACAGCTAATTTACTAATAGTTGGTTAGTTAAATATCAGGGTAACCCTTTTCAATTTCTATTGTAGAGTACCAGGATAGTAATTAGCTTTTTATACACCTGCTCCTTGCTCTGTGGTTTTAGAAATAAAGCATTTAAATGACAGGGCAACACATTTCATTAAGAAAATACTACTTGTGGGGCACCTGGGTGGCTCAGTCATTAAGCGTCTGCCTTCGGCTCAGGTCATGATCCCAGGGTCCTGGGATCGAGCCCCATATTGGGCTCCCTGCTCCGCATGAAGCCTGCTTCTCCCTCTCCCACTCCCCCTGCTTGTGTTCCCTCTCTCACTGTCTCTCTCTGTCAAATAAATAAATAAAATCTTAAAAAAAAAAAAGAAAATACTACTTGTATAGACGGTATCAGAGATTTGGAATGGCATAGTGGGAAAGAGTACAGGTTGTAGAGTTAGTCTTGGGGAAGCGGGAATAGAGTGCTCTGCCATTTATTAGCTGTGTATAACTAGATCGAACAATTATTTAATCTTTCTTTATATCAAGTCTGCATCTGGAAAATGGAGAGGATGCAATAGTGTATGCCTCACAGGGTTGTTGTGAGAACTCAACTGAATAATCTAGAATAGTGTTTGATACTTTATCAATGTTTAGTAAAGGTTAGCTAGGTAACAAAACAATGGTAACAAAGGTTACCACTGTTTTGTTATTGTTGCCATTATGGAAAACAATCTCCAAAATTTTGTAACTATTCAGAGCAAGATTCTCTGACTACCACCATACCACTGAGACACATCAGTATGATCTGGATGTTTTAAGCTTGAAGATAAAAACATCTGCTACTTTTATCAGGGAAATCCAAATCAAAACCTCAATGAGATATCACCTCACACCAGTCAGAATGGCTAAAATTAACAAGTCAGGAAACGATAGATGTTGGCGGGGATGCGGAGAAAGGGGAACCCTCCTACACTTTTGGTGGGAATGCAAGCTGGTGCGGCCACTCTGGAAAACAGTATGGAGGTTCCTCAAAAAGTTGAAAATAGAGCTACCATATGATCCAGCAATTGCACTACTGGGTATTTACCCCAAAGATAGAAAAGTAGGGATCTGAAAGGGTACGTGCACCCTGATGTTTATAGCAGCAATGTCCACAATAGCCAAACTGTGGAAAGAGCCAAGATGTCCATCGACAGATGAATGGATAAAGAAGATGTGGTATATATATACAATGGAATATTATGCAGCCATCAAAAGGAATGAGATCTTGCCATTTGCAACGACCTGGATGGAACTGGAGGGTATTATGTTGAGCGAAATAAGTCAAACAGAGAAAGACATGTATCATATGATCTCACTGATATGAGGAATTCTTAATCTCAGGAAACAAACTGAGGGTTGCTGGAGTGGGGGTGGGGTGGGAGGGATGGGGTGACTGGGTGATAGACACTGGGGAGGGTATGTGTTCTGGTAAGTGCTGTGAATTGTGCAAGACTGTTGAATCTCAGATCTGTACCTCTGAAACAAATAATGCAATATATGTTAAGAAAAAAGAAGAAGAAGAAGAAGGAGGAGGAGGAGGAGGAGGAGGAGGAGGAGGAGGTGGTAGCGGGAGGGGAAGAATGAAGCGGGGGAATCGGAGGGGTAGACGAACCATGAGAGACGATGGACTCTGAAAAACAAACTGAGGGTTCTAGAGGGGAGGGGAGTGGGAGGATGGGTTAGCCTGGTGGTGGGTATTGAGGAGGGCACATTCTGCATGGAGCACTGGGTGTTATGCACAAACAATGAATCATGGAACACTTCATCTAAAACTAATGATGTAATGTATGGGGATTAACATAAGAATAAAAAAAATAAATAAAAATAAAAAAAAACAAAAAAAAATCTGCCACTTTTTTAAGCAAGATACAGATAACATAAAAATGTGGTATGTCTCAAAATTTAAGGGGACTCAATCGCTGAGCCATACAAAATCCAGTTAATATTTTTATTGAACTTTAGAATTTAAATAGCACTTTTTGCTCATTTTATTGAATCTCTACAAATCTTATAGGATAGGTTTATGATTATTGTTATTATATTGTAGACACGAGGAAATTGAGGCTTTAAGAGGTTAAGTTGTACACAATCACATTGTTACTTTGGTGATACTGAAATGCATTCTTGATTTATGCTTATTTTTAAAATACTCCCCCCTCAAGACTGTCTCTCACTCTCTCTCTCTCTCTCTCACACACACACACACACACATTCACTCTCAATGTGCAAGGTGTCTAGAATGCAAAGATCATGTGCTTCAGAATAAGACTGTCCTATTAGAGAATAAGACTGACCTATTAGAGAATCTTAGTCCATATATTTACTGTGTGACTTTGGGCAAATTGATTTAATTCTGAAGTTCTTTCTTTCTTTCTTTCTTTTTTATTTATTTATTTATTTATTTATTTATTTATTTATTTATTTATTTATTTATTTATTTATTTATTTATTTAT
>NC_058410.1:34785648-34941510 GCF_002201575.2 Neomonachus schauinslandi
CCAACAATACATTAAAAGGATCATCCACCACAACCAAGTGGGATTTATCCCCGGGATACAAGGGTGCTTCAACATTCGCAAATCAATCAATGTGATAGAACACATTAATAAGAGGGAGAAGAACCATATGGTACTCTCAATTGATGCAGAAAAAGCAGTTGACAAAATACAACATCCTTTCCTGATTAAAACTCTCCAGAGTATAGGAATAGAGGGAACATTCCTCAAGCTCATAAAGTCCATCTATGAAAAACCCACAGCGAATATCATCCTCAATGCGGAAAAGCTGAGAGCCTTTCCCTTAAGATCAGGAACACGTCAAGGATGCCCACTCTCACCACTGTTGTTCAACATAGTACTAGAAGTCCTAGCAACAGCAATCAGACAATAAAAAGAAATAAAAGGTATTCAAATTGGCAAAGAAGAAGTCAAACTCTCTCTTTTCGCAGACGACATGATACTTCATGTGGAAAACCCAAAAGACTCCACCCCCAAATTACTAGAACTCATCCAGCAATTCAGTAATGTGGCAGGATACAAAATCAATGCACAGAAATCAGTTGCTTTCTTATACGCTAACAACACAACTGTAGAAAGAGAAATTAAAGAAACGATTCCATTTACAATAGCACCAAAAACCATAAGATACCTCGGAATAAACCTAACCAAAGAGGTAAAGGATCTATACTCTAGGAACTACAAAACACTCATGAAAGAAATTGAAGAAGACACAAAAGGATGGAAAAATATTCCATGCTCATGGATTGGAAGAATAAACATTGTTAAAATGTCTATGCTACCCAGAGCAATCTATACCTTCAATGCCATCCCGATCAAAATTCCAATGACATTTTTCAACGTGCTGGAACAAACAATCCTAAAATTTGTATGGAATCAGAAAAGACCCCAAATCACCAAGGAGATGTTGAAAAAGAAAAACAAAGCTGGGGGCATCACGTTGCCCGATTTCAAGCTATATTACAAAGCTGTCATCACCAAGACAGCATGGTACTGGCACAAAAACAGACATACAGACCAATGGAACAGAATAGAGGACCCAGATATGGACCCTCAACTCTATGGTCAAATAATCTTTGACAAAGCAGGAAAAAACATGCAATGGAAAAAAGACAGTCTCTTCAATAAATGGTGCTGGGAAAATTGGACAGCCACATGCAGAAGAATGAAACTCGACCATTCTCTAACACCATTCACAAAGATAAACTCAAAGTGGATGAAAGACCTCAATGTGAGACAGGAATCCATCAAAATCCTAGAGGAGAACATAGGCAGTAACCTCTTTGACATCACCCACAGCAACTTCTTTCAAGATACATCTCCAAAAGCTAGTGAAACAAAAGCAAAAATGAACTCTTGGGACTTCATCAAGATAAAAAGCTTCTGCACAGCAAAGGAAATAGTCAACAAAACAAAGAGGCAACCCACAGAATGGGAGAAGATATTTGCAAATGACACTACAGATAAAGGGCTGGTATCCAAAATCTATAAAGAACTTCTCAAACTCAACACCCAAAAAACAAATAATCAAGTCAAAAAGTGGGCAGAAGAGATGCACAGACACTTCTCTGAAGAAGACATACAAATGGCTAACAGACACATGAAAAAATGTTCATCATCATTAGCCATCAGGGAAATCCAAATCAAAACCACACTGAGATACCACCTTACACCAGTTAGGATGGCCAAAATAGACAGGGAAAGAAACAACAAATGTTGGAGAGGTTGTGGAGAAAGGGGAACCCTGTTACAGTGCTGGTGGGAATGCGAGTTGGTACAGCCACTTTGGAAAACAGTGTGGAGGTTCCTCAAAAAGTTAAAAATAGAGCTACCCTATGACCCAGTAATTGCACTGCTGGGTATTTACCCCAAAGACACAGATGTAGTGAAAAGAAGGGCCATATGCACCCCAATGTTCATAGCAGCAATGTCCGCAATAGCCAAACTGTGGAAAGAGCCGAGATGCCCTTCAACGGATGAATGGATAAAGAAGATGTGGTCCATATATACAATGGAATATTACTCAGCCATCAGAAAAGATGAATACCCAATTTTTACATCAACATGGATGGGACTGGAGGAGATTATGCTAAGTGAAATAAGTCAAGCAGAGAAAGTCAATTATCATATGGTTTCACTTATTTGTGGAACATAAGAAATAACATGGAGGACATTAAGAGAAGGAAGGGAAAAGTGGGCGGGGGCAATTGGAGGGAGAGATGAACCATGAGAGACTATGGACTCTGAGAAACAAACAGGGTTTTAGAGGGGAGGGAGGCAGGGGGATTGGTTAGCCTGGTGATGGGTATTAAAGACGGCACGTACTGCATGGAGCACTGGGTGTTATATGAAAACAATGCATCGTGGATCACTACATCAAAAACTAATGATGTACTGTATGGTGACTAACATAACATAATAAAATTTTAAAAAAAGAATTATTAATTGGTATTATTTGTCTCATTGTTGTTGCCAATACCCACATGGTTTCTAAAGAGCAGAGTGGCAGTTTTAAAACCAAATGCAATCTTAATTTCATTCATTTATTCAACTTTAAGATATTTATGAGTGCTTGTGCAATTAAATTTGCAACAGTATGGAAGTGAAAGACCATTTTCTTCCTGAAAAGAATTGGAAGATGAACCATGAGAGACGATGGACTCTGAAAAACAAGCTGAGGATTCTAGACGGGCGGGGGGTGAGAGAATGAGTTAGCCTGGTGATGGGTATTAAAGAGGGCACGTTCTGCATGGAGCACTGGGTGTTATACGCAAATAATGAATCATGGAACACTACATCGAAAACTAATGATGTAATGTATGGTGATTAACATAACATAATAAAAAAAAATCTAAAAAAAAAAAAAAGAATTGGAAACCTACTCAGAATGAGGAACTTCAGAGAGAGAATGCTTAATTGTTAAGTGCAGACTACGTTAACCTATAAATCCTGGCAGGGAGATATGATTAAGGATATCCAAAGGACAGTTAAAAATTAGGAGCTGAAATTCACAGAAGAGTTCAAATATAGGAATAAGGATTTTAGAGTCACTGATGGAGAAGTAATGTCTAAATCTATGGGCTTAGATAAGACTACAAATTATGCATCACTAGATTGACTTTACCACATTCTTGAGCCGATAGGAGAGAATGTTGACCTTATTTCACCGGTTTCATATTCCTGGAAGAAAATAAACTACTGGGCACCTGGGTGGCTCAGTTGGTTAAGTGACTGCCTTTGGCTCAGGTCATGATCCTGGAGTCCCAGGATGGAGTCCTGCATCTGGCTGCCTGCTCAGCAGGGAGTCTGCTTCTCTCTCTGACCCTCCCCCCTCTCCTGCTCTCTCTCTCTCATTCTCTCTCTCTCAAATAAATAAAATAAAATCTTTAAAATAAAAAGAAAAGAAAAGAAACTATTGATGATAAAAATAATGCAGAAAAGAACTCACAAAGTTGTTCAGGAAGAAGGAGCCCCACTATTTCAATTATTAAAATTGGTGATAGTTATGAATTTTCAATCCTTTAGGAGTCTTTTGTTAATACAATCTTACAGCTTGTGTATCTTTTTCCTAGAAAGTCACCAGATAAATAAAAATGAAGACTACTAATCTCCACTAGGATAATTAATAAGCATATACTTAAAAATTACCCTCTGCATGGCATTGTAACAGTCCCATGATTTTTTTAAAAGGAGCTTTTTTTTCCCTTTGCCTTAACATGTACAGACATGAACTTTTAGTAAAGAAGTAATGAGGTGAATCTATTATGAAAGATTTCAAGCAAATCTCCTGAACAAAGATTCCAGCTCAAAGAAGCAGTTTACTTGTCTATTCAGTTAAATATGAAGTGATCCATTACTCAGTCAACACATTCAATTATTCTCATAATGAAGTCAAATATATGAAATGAAACACACTGGAGAGGATTTTTTAAATTATTATTATGATCTGTAAGTGAATATTAAAATCAATTTAGTAGATTAAAGCTGGTATTAAGAATAAATACAGAGTAAAAATATTGGAATGCATTGAATGTAATAAGTCTAAGTATTGCTTGAAGACATTTTATGACATTTTCTGTGTGTGTGTGTATGTGTGTGTGTGTTAAAGAGAGAAAAAGAACTGGTCTTTTTCATTTGCATTTCTTACCAAAAAAAGAGAGAGAGAGAGAGAGAGAAAGAAAAAAAAAAAAAGAATTTAAAGTCCAGTGCTTGTGAGGAATCAAGGAGAGAGGAGGGACATTGGTGTGTGGACCAATGAATAAACATTCCCAGTCCCCATAGAATATTCTCAGTCCCTTATAATCCACCAGGTCTTTGTGTTCTACTGCTTTCAACTTCACCACATTAGGCTTGGTTGATGATTTTTACCCAAAACTATACCTTAGAGAATTAAATGTATTCAAACTGGATGTCAACCTTAATCAGATTCTGCATATACATATTTAATTCTCCATTTTATCTTTGTTAGAGCTAAAGTGTACTGGGATTTGTTTCACAGTCCTACCAATAATACTACGACATTATAGCTGTTGAATACTAAAACACCTTATCAACTCTGAACTTTATTACAATACTAAATACCTCTCAGTGGCAAAGTGGTCTTTACGGACTTCAGAAAAAAAAAAAAAAAGGAAGGGACTCAGAAGAAAGTTCAGACTTCCTGAATTTATCTCAGAAAAGGATAACTGATTTTAAAAAGGAGCATAAATACTCAAAATATGGCCTATAATACCTTGTATTAATCAAGACACAATATTAGTATTAAATAATGGTTAGACATGAGCATCTCACTGTTATTCCAGATTTCCCTATGTTGAGCAAAGAAACAAGATATGAGCTGTCAAATCTTGTCAAATCAAATTTGGGAGCCTATTAAGGCATTTGAGTTTTGAAACTTCTCTTTCCAATTCATCTTGGGTTCACACTAAATGCTCAGAACAAATCATATTACTATTAAAGTATAACAGAAATATTTGAGTAACCTCCAGATATAAATTTGGAGTATGATATGTTCTGATCCTTGAAACTGTAAACCACTCATATCTATAGATTAGACACCTAAAAGAGAGCTAATATTTGTACTCTGATCCTAGTCCCAGCACCACCAAAAAGCTTTTTTTAAAGAAACTCAGAACAGACTCAAAGCTAAAGCAACTGAAGTGTTGTGAAAAGGTCCAATTTTATCTTTGAAGTCCAACACTCCATCACACCCCTAGAAAGATTAGATAGATAGATGGATAGATAGATAAAGAGAGATGCATAACCTTCAGTATAAAAGAGAATTATAGGAGAAGCAATATGGAAATGGTAGAAGTAATAGGTAGAAATCCTAGATCTGTTGGACCATGAAAAAGTCCACTACAATGGCTCAGTAGTAAAGGACTGATGCAGTCTCGGTCCAAAAGAATTAAGACCACAAAGAGAGTACAGAAGGGAATGGGAGGCTTCCTCAGTTTGGGCCTGGGAAGTTTCCCTGTCCCATCTTTCATAATAGGACTTAAACACTGTTGGAACAAGATGCACAACAAGATAGGACTGTGTGAAAAACAAAACTAATCAAAAAATATATATACTGTCATGAGAATATATGTTGTTATAAATACATTTTTAAAAGACCTTATAACTGAAGAATAAAGACGGTGATTTTCTCTGGGTAGAACACTAAGGGTAAGAATGTTATGTTTGAATTTTTTTAATTGTAAAATACACATAACATAAAATTTACTATCCTAACCATTTTGATATTTAAGAGAGAAAGAGAGAGCACGCGTACATGCAAGGAGGTGGAGTGAGGGAAGGAGGGGGAGAGGGAGAGGGAGAATCTTAAGCAGGCTCCATGCCCAGCACAGAGCCCAATCTCATGACCCTGAGATCATGACCTGAGCCAAAGCCAAGAGTTGGATGCTTAACTGATCGAGCCACCCAGGTGCCCCGCTATCCTGACCATTTTGAAATGCACAGTTCAGTAGCATCAAGTACACTCATACTGTTAAGCAACCGTCACCACTATCCATCTCCAGAACTCTTTTTATCTTCAAAAACTGAAATTCTGCACCCATCAAATAATAACTGCCTATTCCTCCTACTCCCCTCCCTTGGCAACCCTTCCATTCAATTTTCTAGCTCTAAATTTGACCATTTTAGGTACCTCATGTAAGTGGAATTATACAGTATTTGTCTTTTGTAGCTGGCTTATTTTATTCAGCATAATTTTAAGGTCCATGCATGGTATAGCATATGTCAGAATATCCTTCCTTTTTAAGATCAAATAATATTCCATTGTATGTATATGCCACATTTTGTTTATCCTCTCATCTGTCCTTAGACACTTGGGTTGATATTTTTAAAATCAAAATATATTCATATATTGCGTTTGCAAACACATATAAACATCTTATGAATACGTGTGGGACTTAAAGCATATGTATTCTGTGAAAGGCTTTTGGATGCTATTTCTGGTTAAATGATTTTCTTCTCTAAAAAAACGATGTAATCTTGTAAAGAGTAATTGTAATCAGATTGATGTGAAAGGGTGACTGGCCTGTATTAGAGCCAGATAAACATCCACATGTAGGGAAATAACCCATCTGAGCTGCACCTATAAATCTAGGGGGAAGTTAGAGGGATGCCCTAGCCACCTATGCATTAAACTCTTACAAATACAGAGGAACATACATTTTTATATAAGTGACTAAGGAGAATGTTAGGTAAAGCTTTAGTTTGTTATATAAGGGAATTTTTTCCCTGGGGTATATTTTCTTGAATTTTGATAACTGGTAATTCAATTGATAGACAAAATAATACAATTAAAATGTCAGGATGTTTCTTTTACTCTAAAAACTTCAGTGGATGCCTCCCTCTCATGCTTTCTGTTCTCCTTCTTTTCTACTTTTTCTTCATTTTTTTCTCTTCTTCTTCTAATTTCCTCCTCTACCTCATCCTTCTCCATAAGCAGTTCAAACATGTTAGAACTGAATATTAATGAATGTTTACATAAGAAATTTTTTGTGGGGAGGGTAGGGCGCCTGGGTGGCTCAGTCAGTTAAGCATCTGTCCTCAGTTCCGGTCATGATCTCAGGGTCCTGGGATCAAGCTCTGCAACAGCCTCCCTGCTCAGCAGGGAGTCTGCTTCCCCTCTGCCCCTCCTTGCAGCTTGTGCCCTCTCTCTCTCTACCTCTCAAATAAAATAAAAAAATCTAAAAAAAAAAAAAAGAAAAGAAATGGTTTTGGATGGAGGAGAATTTTATTAGCGTTGTCAGTCGTTCTGGCCTGGACAAACATAACACTGTGGAAATGGAAGGACTTTTAAAAGACTAATACTAGGGGAAAAAAGAAACCAAAATAAGGGAAGAGCTAAAATATTTGAGAAGATCATGTGATTGTAATAGACTGAAGAAAATTTTCTTTGATTGTAATAGACTGAAGAAAACTTTCTTTTACCATTACAATCATGCAGAGATAGGGGCGCCTGGGTGGCTCAGTCAGCTAAGGGTCTGCCTTCTGTTAAGCGTCCTGGGATCGAGCCCCTTGGCAGGCACCCTGCTCAGCGGGGAGTCTGCTTCACTCTCTCCCTCTGCCGCTCTACCTGCTTATGCTCTCTCTCTGTCAGATAAATAAATAAATAAAATCTTTAAAACAAACAAACAAACAATTACACAGAGATAGTTCTCACCAAACATCCCTCGTGTCCTCTACACTTGTCAGCCCCCTCGTAGTTTGGAGGGTCCTAAGACTGTTTTGTGATAATAAAATGTAGATGAGAGGAATGTGCAGGACTCCGTAGCTGAGGCACTGAAGAAATGGAGGGCCCATCCCACCCTCCTGTCTGTCTCTGTGGCTGCAAAAGTGCAAAGCCACGAGAGGAATACGGGGACCCTGAGTCTCCAGATGGACCTGTACCAGGCACTGCGTGATTGAAGACTACACCTCTGTAATATACATCTCTACTGAGATTCGAGGGGTCATGTGTTCCTACAGCATGGCCTGCCACTGATCAGACCATGACAGGGGACCAGTAATTGTGTTATGAAAAGAATCAGCAGTGAGATTGAGAGCAGTAAGAAAGCACAGCACAGAATTTAAACCCTAAATAATTATTCCTGTAATCATTCCACCATTTCTAGCTCTAACCTCTCCATTTCAAACATATTGGATATACTTATTTTTCCTTTTAAAGTAACTATAGTTTCCTAGAGCTACATAAATTACCACAAACTGGGTGGCTTAAAATACAGAAATTTATTCTCTTGTAGTTCTGGAGGCTTAGAAGTCCAAAATCAAGGTCTCAGAGAAGAGTTGATCTCTTCTAAATGCTGTGAGGGAGAATCTATATTCCGTACCTCTCTCCTAGTTCCTGGTGGTGGCCAGCAATCCTTGGCATTGTTTGGCTTGTACAGTTATTACTGAAATCTCTACCTCCATCTTTACACAGCTTCCTCCCTGCATCTCTCTCTCTCTCCTCTTACAAAGACACCAGTCATACTAGATTAGGGCCCACCCTAACTCAGCATGATCTCATCTTAACTATATCTGCAGAGACCCAACTTCCCAATAAGGCCACATTCATAGGTACTGGAGGTTAGGACTTCCCATATCTTTCGGAGGACATAATGCAACCCACAACAACGGCTTGCAAACAGTAGCTTACAACAATAGCTTACAAACATCTTCCCACTTTCATTTTCTGGAAGTGAATGTTATAAACTGGATTTCGACAGCCCTACTTTTAGCCACCATTTCAGAAACTGTTTTGTTTTTGTTTAACATAACCATTATCAACTTTTAAAAGAAGAAATTATCTTAGTCCAGCATTTCCTCAAATTCAAACATAATTACCTTTTGCTCTTACTGAAAATTACGTGATTATATAAGATGTTCTAATAAGTTTGAGCACGGCAGGCAAAATATACTGGGTTGCAGGCTTTTGAAGTGCTCCTGCTAAGTGGGAACAGCACTGCAAAGCCAGGATCAGATGGTCAGAAATGGAATGTAGGTGTCCATCCAAATTGTCAATTCGAAGCCTCTCAGGTTTTTTTCCACTTGTTCTTTTCTGGATACTCAAGACTTGGCCTTTTTTGGTCTTCCTTTCTCTTCTCCCTTGTTAAAGTGCTTCCTACTTGCTCAACATCTGTCTCTTCACATAAAAAGAGTAGATGTCAAAGTGCAAAGTCACCCTAAAATTATTTTTGTTTCATAAACTCACTCAATACGTATATGTATATTTTCAGTAACACTATGTGACAATAAACACTTATTAAGCCCTGGGAATACAGTTGGGAATAAACTGAGAGTCCTGTCTTGCCAGAACTAATAGTCTGAAAGGAAGCACAAAAATTATATATAAACATGGTTAAGTGGGAAGAGGATTTGATTGGGGAGGTACAGAACAAATACGAGTACAGAAAAACAGGGAAATGCAAGCTGGTCTAGAGATCAGGAAGTGCTTCTTGCAGGAAGTATGTAAATGCAATTTGTGTGACAAATTGGCATGAATTAGTGGGTTAACAGAAGAACGCTGTAGACAGCAACACCATCATGGGCCCAAGTTCAGACTGAGAGACAGGATGACATGCTTCATAAATCAAAGGAACTCGGGATGGCTACAATTTAGATTATGACTTTAAAAAGTGGTGAGAGATGAGGCTGGAGAGAAATGCAAAGGCCAGATCATGAGGTACCTTATAAATAAGGTGACCATATGATTCATCATCCAAAACCGACTACTTCGGAGAATAAAAAGGGGCTCCTTTAATAATTAGGCTGGGGCAGGTGTGAGCCAGGGCTGTCAGAGCCTAACTGGGACGTGTAGCTACAAGACTTCTAAACCACATCAATAGACCTAAGGTCAATCAGATGCCATGACAGCATTTTATACAGAGGAATGGCTCAGTGCTATTGTAATTTATAAAGCTTACTCTAGCTGAAGTATAATAAACAAACGGGAGAGGATGAAATGGGAAGTAGGAAGATCCATTAAAAGACAGCTGTGATCACTTCTAGTTGTGAGGGGATGGCTGCCTGGATGGTTGTAATGATGGTGAGCCTGTAAGGAAATCGATGATGCAACATTAGGTTGAACCCTATGAAATCGCTGCTATTCACCATTTTTAACCCACAGAAGTAGCAGTTTCATAAGGTTCAACTAATAGATTTGCAAGAAATAGGATTGATAGGATTTCTTTGTAAGTGTGACGTAGACAGTGAACAACTTGAAACATTAATGTGTCCTATTTTTCTCCCATGTGACCAATACTGGCTAAATCTTAGACTATGAAGCGTCCTTTTATCGTGGGAGGCCAGAGACTAGGGTCAGGGGAGAAAGAGAAAAACAAATATAGACCCCAAGTCTACGGTTTCTGAATCTTAGAGGTCAGAATTCAGGTGAGAGTCAGCGGGGTATTTGAGAGCAGATGGAACAAGTTCCTCCACAATCCATCAGCACCATCACTTAGACTAGTCCAGTTCTGGACCGCGGAGGACAAAAGAACTGTTAGAGGTGAGAAGAGGAAAGTCAGGGGTGCCTGGGTGGCTCAGTTGGTTAAGAGACTGCCTTCGGCTCAGGTCACGATCCTGGAGTCCCTGGATCGAGTCCCGCATCGGGCTCCCTGCTCAGCAGGGAGTCTGCTTCTCCCTCTGACCCTCCTCCCTCTCATGCTGTCTCTCATTCTCTCTCTCAAATAAATAAATAAAATCTTTAAAAAAAAAAAAACAGAAGAGGAAAGTCAGACATACAGGAGTCCCCTGCAGAGATCAGAGATTAGGAATGCATACTCTGTCAGATTACCTGGGTCTGCCAGTAAATAAATACAACCGTGGGTGAGTCATTTGACACTATGCTCCAGTTCCTCATCTACAAAATGAGGACAATATTATCTACATCATCATACTGTTCTGAGAATTAAGTAAAATAGCATATTTCCAACACTTACAATAGTACATGGCAAATATCAACCACTATATAATTGTTAGATGACAACAGTAGTAGTAGTAGTAATGTGAGCATTATTATTATCAGGATTGACTGACATCAGTTGTACATTGAAGTTTAAAACATAGAACAGTCAAGGGTGCCTGGGTGGCTCAGCTGGTTAAGCATCCGACTCTTGGCTTCAGTCAGCTCAGGTCATGATCTCAGGGTCCTGGGACTGAGCTCTGCATCAGGCTCCCCACTCAGCAGGAGTCTGCTTGTCTCCCTCTCTCTCTGTCCCTCCCTGTGCTTGCACACAATCAATCAATAAAATCTTTAAATAAAAAAATTAAAAAATAAATCACAGAACATTCAAAATTGCTACCTGTAGATAACAGAAGAGTTTATTGCCTACGGCTCGTGTACAAAGAGGCACAAGCAGGGAACCAACCTGAATAACAGTCCCCATGAGTGCTCCATGGTTCTCAAAAGGGGAGGAAGGAAATTCCCAACATTCTTGTGGGCCCATCATGGAAGAAAAAAGAGTGCAAATCTGTTCATCTGTTAAAGATCACCAGAATGCAGTGCAAAGTGACCAGCATAGGAGAAAATCGTGGGCCAGATGGACTATATGGTTGAAGCTAACAATGAAGTTAACTCTGGAAGAACTGAATCTGTACGGGGAGGGATTCCTAATCTCCACTAGTTGAAATAATCACAATCTACTATGTTGACACAATTCAGTCAGAATCCAAAATGCACACCTCCCTGCCCTGATACCATGATGTTACACGTGCTTCCCCCTACATTTAGATTCCATATCAGGAGAAAGATCAATGAAATGACTCAATTTTAAATGGAAAAGTGACCCCCAAATTACTAAATGTAACTGAAATTACCTGAAAACTCCTAGTTAAGTTGTTTACCATAAGCAAACAAGAGGCTCAGAGTCACAAATCGAGTTCTATAGAAATACATAATTTGCATTTTTTTTTTGCACAACACTGTGAATATTACACCTGTTACAAGGGAATGTTGGGTGTGCTGAAGAGAATGAAGGAAATGAAGATTAGGATGACTACTAGGTTTGTGGCTGGACAATGGGTTGGGTGACAGTGCTTTTCTAGATTGTGCTTATTGGAGGACAGCTAGAAAAGGAGATGATAAATGTGCAAATTCTGACTTCCAACATTCTATTATTTCTTTTATTAACTCCAATATATATTTTATGATGAAATATATTAAATTTTCAGGTAAACACAACTATTACTGGAATGACTATATGTGTGCATACGTGTGTCTGTATATACATTCATTCTAGCAACTTTACTTAGATCCTAAAGCATATGTTTCCAATATTTCTAGAATCAAGTACAGAATTCCTACTTCCCTAAATTGAATTATAGGTTTAGAAAATTAACAGTAATGATAGCAGGGGGTTTTTTTTTGAAAAATCATCAAGTTGGGGAAAATAATTACTTTTGCTTACTTTCACAAGAAAATAATGAAACTAACCTTTCTAGGTTGACTCATACCACTTTATAACAATGAGATTAAAGGGAAGGGAATAAGGAGGACAGATGAGGGATACTGAGATTTTTTTTAAAATGGAAGACATAGGGATACAGAGTAAAACAAAGAGAAATATAGATGTATGGAAACAACAAATACTCAACATGGTACACATTCAGTAAAAGGGTTTTGGTGCAGTTAAAATTCTATGGCGAAGAACGAATGTCGATGTCAAGCTCTTCTCATTTTCCTTACATCCAGAGTTAAATATAAAAATATATAAATCCTGAAGCAAGTGAGGGGAATCTCTTTCTCCACAAAGGCTAGTAGGCCATATACAAAGCAAATAAAATTCAATTTAGCTTTTGTAGCATGGAAAAGGAGTATAGAAGAAACTAAAATAAAAAATAAAATGACTTTTAAACTGAGAACATAAAATAAATTCTTAAGTATCTAAGAAAAGTAAGGTAAAATAAACTTCTTTCCAGATAATCACAATTCTTCAAATCACTCGATTAATTTCTGGTGTGGAATGATGGAAATTTTTCCCTATTTTTGCTTATATATAGTTCTAATTATACAAGTAAGTAATAAGCATACGTTACTCTATTACCAACATTTTTTTTTAAGAGGAGACTTCATCTCATGTTCTATTTCTGGAAGGAAAAGGACAAGAAGAAGTAATGAGACACCATGAAATAGAGGAAATGAAATCCAAAGCAAGGAGAATGAAAGAAAGAACAAAAATTAAGTAGGTTGAAGGAGAGAAGGGATAATAGTAAACACAAACATAAAGACAATTGGGTTAGAGAAATGGTCAACACTCCTCACCTAGCTTAAATCTAATGTTTAAAAATTTCCACCCCATCAGATCTAATCTTACCATCTTCACGGTGACTTGCTGAAATCATTTGTATTAAGATAGAGAAAATATCCAGCTTGAGGACCAATGGGTTTCCATTTTTACTTGACCAGTCAGATGGAAAAGAAGTTGGGTGGGAAAGCTATGAATTAGCTATGAATTAGAGCCACTGTGGACAGGACACAGCAGCTTGGCTGAGTAGTGAGATGCCTCCTAGACAGAATGTCCAAACTATTGGAAAAACCCCCACCCTATAAAGAAAGGATCTTGGAGTTGTATGCAACAAGATTCTAACTTAAAAGCAATCTTTAGATAAAAAAGAAATCACAAAGTGAAGAAAACTTGAAATACCAAGTTTTTTACTGAATGATCAGAGTGGTGAGATTTTTCAGATTTCAGTACTCAATTGCCATTCCCAGTTATAAGAGCATTTCCTATTCCACTTTACAAACAGTTACATAACTAATGAAGTATTCCTGTATCAGAAACTCCGTGATTCAAATACAAATTTTTTCAGTTGCTTAAATCGGTATTTACACTTAGTGTTCTCTTTGATTATTACATTTATTCTCAAGTGCCTAGAAACTAAATGAATGAGAATATGAATCAACAGAATTAAATTCTTTTGAAAATTTACCAAGACTTTGAATACTTGGCCTCCATTTCCATATTCCCACTAGCCAAACATGCTTTTTGGTTACCTGGCTATTACACTGCCCAGCTATGACCATAAAACTCCTACTGTAATTTGCCATGAGAGGTAGGACTATCATCACCAGGAGACCTGGATAGTGACAAACTAGCAGCAAGAATGGAAAAGCAATTAGAAAATGAATAACAGCAACCAAAGGCAGATAATCAGCCATCGAACACAAGTTCGATGAAAATTATATTTAGACATTTGAAAACAATGGTGACTTATTATTTTATGCCTTTTATTTCAGTAATAAAGAGCAAGGAAGTTATCTCTCATCATACATATTGGATGGACTATGGCCTAATAATTGAGCTTACATTATGCTCCCACAAGGAACAATTATAGTTTTCACTACAACTATCCAAATAAAGACTTGGGTTTTATTATTGTGGCCTCAGAGGTCCATTCTTTTTGAACTACAAATAACTGGAAGACTATCCACTTGCATAAACATCATTCCAAATTGTAATATAATTCTTGTCAATGTATTTCACACTAAGTAACACTCCCTTGGAGTAGAGTTATATAAGACACTGCCAAGTTTACCTGCAGAGAAACACACTTCAATAGTTTTCACACAGCGTGAAGGCATTTATCATTATTCAAATATAGAAGAAAAGAAAAGGTTCCGATGTTTCTGACATTATAACTGGTTTGTGGTAAACTGCTGTTAAGCAGGGTTCAGTGGGCTGTACTTATCCTACATAATTGGAGGAGATCGTTCATGCTGTTCCACAAAATACTATGAGAATCACAAATTCTCTGGGTAGAATTTTTCCTTAGCTCTTACCCTCTACTCCCATAAAGTCTTCAAAGTCAACCACGGACTAATCTAAAAAGCAGATGAGCAATTAAAAGAGGGGAAATACGTATGTATGTATGTATGAATGTGTTTTTGTAGGTTTTTTAATAAGACCAATAAGGTTTTTTTTTTCCATTATTCTTTCTGTCTTCTTCATGTGAGTCTGAGTGGAATGTTTACAAAATGTTTTGACAAAAGCAAATAGATGTTGATTTTCAGCACTTGGCCAAATAGTGAATACACAGCAATGGCATTCAGGCAAAGTTCCATGTGAAGCAAAGCATTTCAAGTTAGACTATTCTTCCATCTCAGCTTTATCTCTACCACAGAATAGGGTCTACCAACAAATCACTACCCCATTCATAAATGGGTCTAACTCATTGTTTCAAGTGTTTCTGACTGTTACTCAAAATCAGTAATTTATACAAGGTATAAAAACATTTGGGGGAGAATATTTTTGTTGTTTGTAGTAAAAAAAAAATGTTTTTAATTTGAAAAGTACCACATATTAAGAGTTTCCTATTGAATTTAGAAATCTGTAAAATCCTGTACAATATGAATATCCTACCAAATTTAAGAATGTTTTAGACATTATAAATGAAAACATATTTATATTCAATAGTAATGAACTCAAAAATGACTAACCCATGTTCAATTCTGTTTGTTTTAGAGAATTTTCTATATTCACCTTAACTCTCAAGTAAAAGAATTATCTTAAGATTCATCTAAATAGGGGTGCCTATTTAGCTCAGTCATTTATTTAGCTCAGTGGCTCAGTCATTAAGCATCTGCCTTCAGCTCAGGTCATGATCCCAGGGTCCTGGGACCGAGCCCCGCATCGGGCTCCCTGCTCAGTGGGAAGCCTGCCTCTCCCTCTCCCACTCTCCCTGCTTGTGTTCCCTCTCTTGCTGTGTCTCTCTCTGTCAAATAAATAAAATCTCTAAAAAAAAAAAGATTCATCTAAATAGAGTTGTTCAGGAATGAGGACTTTTTGTCTACCTAGGTAGCACATCTTTAAAATCAAAACAAATAAAATAAATTAGAAATGAAGCAAATTTTTCTTTGAGGTGAGCACAGTTATTTCAAAACTAGGCATCCTTGAGACTGGGCTGGGATGTACGGGGCCAGAAGCTATACTGAATTGAAGCAAGTATTACATACATAAATTGGAGGATTACACAGTTAAATTATACAGGTCAGCTCTTATCATAAGTGGTATTTCTTTTTTGCCCACTTCACATTTTATTTGCTAATTTCAACTTCCAATTCTCTAACACACATGTATATATTTTCTAAAGTGCAAAATCAAAAATACCTGAATACTATTTATGCACCATTTATCTCCCTGTTTACACTAGGAAGCCAAGGAGCACAAACCATTGATTTGAAATGTCAAATTAATATAGCATCTCCAAACCGTGTGGCTTTTAAGAGTCATGACAGTTAAACAACTCAATCAAATCTTGAGCCATCCAGGGCTAATTTTTTACATACAAATAAACTCCCTTCCTATTTTTCCACTATTAAAGTCAGAAATTATTTTGGTTAAAAACCTTGGGAAAAAAAGGATGAGAAAGTTAGCTTTCCTCTTTTCTTCTAATTTTTTCCTCTTCCATTTCCCCACAAGCCCCTTTTTTATTTCTCTAAGTTTGGGGCTAGGTTTGCCATATATTTGTATTCCAGCAGAAGAGGACAGCTGCTTTTAACGGCATCCACACTTACTCTCAGAAGATACATAAGACTTTGTGATATTAAAAACATAGATAGTCTGCATAACAGATAAATGTTCTCTTTTCTTGCACACAAACCTCAATTATAAATTCATTTAATTTAGATTAACGATGTGCTGTGGTAATTCCAGTACATAAAAATATGTTTATGCCTGGTATGTTTTGACTATATTTTATTGCTAATAAGCACCTCTAATCTGCTCTGAGAACTTAACTCTGATTGCTTTAGTACGGCAGTTATAAAATATAGTGTAGACAATGCCCACAAATCAGATTCCAAAGGGAGTAGTAGCTTTTAGTCACTATATTGCTATAAGCTCCAAGTACACAATTTTAAAAGGAATTTTGTATTAGAATATCTCTAGTTAATAAGTAAAGCCAAATTATCAGTGTCATTTAAATAACAAGTAAAGAGATAGGTCAAGTTTATATGGATGTACATCCAATATAAAAAGTCTTAGGAATTCCAGGGAGTAAAACTAACCTTTTTTTCACACACACACACACACACACACACACACACACACACACACACACACACACACACACGCACACACACACACACACACACACACACACACACACACACACACCACACACAAAATGTGTCTTATTTGGAGAAAAAGTACAACAGTAAAATAAATCATTTTAATAATTGGTTAAATCAGTGATAGGGTCGCTTGTTCTTTGGCTGAAGTGATCAAATTAGAAAAGCTACTGAAAATATGAAATCTGAAAGTTAAAAAAGTCCCCAACTACTGGGGTGCCTGGGTAGCTCAGTCAGTTGAGCATCAGATTTCAGCTCAGGTCATATTCTCAGGGTTGTGAAATCGAGCCCTGCAATGGGCTCTGCACTCAGTGAGGAGTCTGCTTGAGATTCTCTCTCCCTCTCCATCTGGCTCCCTCTGCCCCTCCCCCCACTCATGCACACACACACACACTCTCTCTCTAGAATAAATAAATAAATCCTTAAAAAATAAAAAAATGTCTCCAGTTATTGAGAAATGCTAACATAGCATAACATATGCTAACATTTCTCACAGCTTCCAAACTTCATCAAAGCCAATGACTATTCTCTGCATTTCCTTTCAATAACTCACTAGGCAACCCCACTTCAGTTTTCACAATCTCTCAGAGGATAGTTGTTCAAGATTTAATTTTGAGCTTCCTTTTTCTCATCATAAACTAACCTCTTTCCTTACTAATAGTAAGCCTAAACTTAATCCTCTCTTCTCCCAGTTCATCAACCCTGTTTTAACTTACCTGCTTCTCTGATCAGCCATACCCACAGCCTACGCTTTCCTCTCCTGAACTGTTCTTCTCAATATCTGCCCATCAAAATTCTTCTCTCCTCTCAACAAAATGAGTTTAGAGGAAATATACCTCAACATAATAAAGACCACATATGACAAACCCACAGCTAACATCTTCTTGATGGTGAAAAGCTGAAAGCTTTTCCTCTATGATCAGAAACAAGATCAGAAATAAGTGGTTTATTCTTGCCCCTTTTATTCAACATAGTACTCGAAGTCCCAGCTACAGCAATCAGACAAGAAAAAGAAATAGAAGACATCCAAAGTGATTTAAAAAAAGTAAAACTAACACTATTTGCAGATGACATAATACTATACATAGAAAACCCTAACAACTCCACCAAAAAATTAGTAGAACTGATAAGTCAATTCAGTAAAGTTTCAGGATACAAAATTAATATAAAGAAATCTGTTGCATTTCTATACATTACAAATGAAGTAACAGAAAAAGAAATTTAAAAAAGAGTCCCATTTATAATTTCATCAAAAAGAATAAAATACCTAGGGATAAATTTAACCAAGATGAAAGACCTATGCACTGAAAACCTCAAGACACTGATGAAACAAATTGAAGATGACACAAATGGAAACATATACCATGCTCATGGATTAGAAGATTTAATAACATTAGAATGTCCATATACCCAAAGCAATCTACAAGTCAATGCAATCTCTATTAAAATAACAACAGTACTTTTCACAGAAATAGAAAATATAATCCAAAAATTTATATAAACCACAAAAGACCCAAAATAGCCAAAGCAATCTGGAGAAAGAAGAACAAAGCTGGAGGCAATAAAATTCCAGATTTTAAGTATACTACAAAGCTAAGTTATTAAAACAGTATGGTACTGGATCAAAACAGGCACACAGATCAATAGAACACAACAGAGAGCCCAGAAATAAACTCATGCTTATATGGCCAATTAATCTATGACAAAGGAGCCAGGGATATACAATGGGGAAAAGAGAGTCTCTTCAATAAATGGTGCTGGGAAAACTGGACATCTACATGCAATAGAATGGAACTGGACCACTTTCTCACACCATACACAAAAATAAACTTAAATGGAATAAAAATTAAATGTAAGACCTGAAATCACAAAAATCCTAAAAGAAAAGTAATCTCTTGGACGTTGGCCTTAGCAACATTTTTTTTTTTTTTTGGCTATGTCTCTTCAGGCAAGGGAAACAAAAGCAAAAATAAACTATTGGGACTACATCAACATGAAAAGCTTTTGCACAAAACCATCAAAAATACAAAAAGAAACCTACTAAATGCAAGAAGATATTTGCAAATTATATATCCCACAAAGGGTTAATATCCAAACTACATAAAGAACTTACATGACTCAACACCAAAAAAAAAAAAAAAAACTCAGTAAGTCCATTAAACATGGGAAAAGAATCTGAATAGACACTTTTCCAAAGAAGACATACCAATGGGCCCACTGACACATGAAAAGATGTTCAACATCACTAATCATCAGGGAAATGCAAATCAAAACCACAATGAGATATTGCCTCACACCATCAAAAAAGCTAGTATCAAAGAGACAAAAAATAAAAAGGATTGGTATGGATGTGGAGAAAAGGGAACCCTGGTGCACAGCTAGTGGGGATGTAAACTGGTGCAGCCATTGTGGATAACAGTATTGTAGTTCTTCAAAAAATTTAAAAAAACAAATACACAATTCAATAATTCCACTGATGGGTATTTGCCCAGAAAAAGCAACCTAACTGTCCATCAATAGATGAATGATAAAGAAAATATACACACAACATTCATACAATGAAATATCACTCAGCCATAAAACAGAACACAATCTTGCCATTCTCAACAATGTGAATGGACCTAGAGGGTATTCTGCTAAGTGAAATAAGTCAGACAAAGACAAATACCATATGATTCCAGCTATTTGTGGAGTTTAACAAACAAATAAATGAGCAAATAAGCAAACAACAAAAAAACAGAAACCGACTCATAAATACACAGAACAAATTGGCAGTTGCCAGAGGGAGAGGATGGCAGGATGGGCAACAGAGGTGAAGGGGGTTAAGACGTACAAACTTCCAGGCATAAAATAAGTAATGGAGAGTAAAATACAGCATAGAGAATATAGTTAGTAATACTGTAATAACTATATATGATGACAGATAGTAACCACACTTATCATGGTGAGCACTACATAATTTAAAGAATTGTTAAATCCCTATTTTGTATCCCTGAAACTAATGTATTGTATGTCAATTATATTTTAATACAAAATAAAATAACATGATTAAAAAATATTCTTCCCTTCTATTAGGCTCAGCCAAATTTACCACTTCTATGAAATTGTCACTACTCCTATGAAGTGGAAATCTTTCCACTTCCCTGAGAATCTAAGAAAACATTTTTAATAATTTATTAAAGCCTTTTCCACCTATATACTGTCTATATTATACTCCCTGTATATAAACATTTACTTTTCTACTTACACAATTCTTTTTTTTTTTTTTTAAAGATTTTATTTATTTATTTGACAGAGAGAGGCAGGGAGAGAGGGAATACAAGCAAGGGGAGCAGCAGAGGGAGAAGCAGGCCTCCCGTGGAGCAGGGAGCCTGATGTGGGGCTCGATCCCAGGACCCTGGGATCATGACCTGAGCTGAAGGCAGACGCTTAACGACTGAGCCACCCAGGCGCCACCTCTACTTACACAATTCTTACAGGAGAAAAAAATTATGTCTTGCTCCTCTCTGTATGTACAGTATAGAAAACCTTTTCTTACTCATAGTACATGTTCAACACATTCTTGTCTAATGAATAAATTGGGATTTTTCTTTTCACATTATTATTATTATTGCTTTACCCATGACTATAATACTGTAAAACAATTAACTAACAAGTAACTAATATCCTGCTTTAAAAGTTGAACAAAGTATATTTGTTGTCTCCTATGTCTATGTAAAATTTTTATAGAAATCTTAAATCTGGGGGAGCCTGGGTGGCTCAATCGGTTAAGCTTCTGCCTTGGACTCAAGTCATGACCCCAGGGTCCCTGCTTAGCGGGGAGCCTGCTTCTCCGTCTCCCTCTGCTCCCCTGCTCCTGCTTCTCTATCTCAAATAAATAAATAAAATCTTTAAAAAAAAATCTTAAATCTGCCATTAACCCTCTTAAAGAATAAAATCTTCCCATATAGAGCAAGCTCTTTAATCCTTATTTTTTGTAGTACTCTAAAAGAGAAAGAAAGAAGTAGAAAGAAAAAATGATCAATTATAGTATCATTCCTCAACCCAGAGTTAGCTTGCCCAACATTAATGCTTGGTTTGTTATCACTAGATCAAGATCATGACTTTGTTTTGAGAAAGTAAAATGATACAGCCTCTTTGGAAAAATATTTTCCCATTCCTTATAAAATTAAATGTATATTTACCATGCAACTCAGGAATTCCACTCCTAGATAAATATGAGAAATAAAAACATATGTTCATAGAAAGAAATGTACATGATTGCATATAGCAAACTCAGGCATAATATCTAAAAACTGGAAACTATCTGAATGTCATCAAGATCTAAATTAAAAATTGAGATCCATTCATACACTGGAAACTCTTGGCAATTAAAAAGAACAAAAATTTGAACAAAAACATGGATGATTTTTACAGATATTAGGCTGAGAGAAAAAAAAGCAGACACAAAAAAGTACAAAGTTGATGATTCATATAGAGGAATTTCTAGAACAGATGAAACTAATCAGATCGCAAAGAGCAAGTGGGGCCTTTCGGAGAAAGTGGAGATGTTCTATTTCTTGATCAGTGGTACTCACATGGGCAAAAATATTTGACAAAGTTATCAATCCCTATACTTCCATGGGAATTCTATTGTATGTAAATTATACCTCAAAAAAGTTGTTTAAAAAAAAGACATGGTGACTTTATGTCGTTATGTAAATACCTTACGATCCAAACAGGCCTGATTTCCTCAGTTATAGACTGATACCTGCAATAATACCAGTCTTCAGGGATTTCAGGAATTGTGGAAACAAAGCGAATAAAATGCCTGACACAAAATTAGTACTACTTCGATGAAACAGAAAAATGGTTAAAGCTTATGAAAGCTAAATGGAAATAAGAGGTTTAAACGCAAATACAAACCATATTTCCCAAAGAAATCTCATTACATGCATCTACAGAAATGTGCATAACCTAGATAATTATCAAAATACATATTTTGGAACACAACAGTGCTTTCACCGAAAGGCATCAATGAGGCCAGGGCTTTAACCAATAGTTACCATGAAGGTAGATCTTAGAAATAGAGTTGCTTTATCTGGCTTAGTAGTTTACACTATAGGAAACTATGACCCAGAATATAAGGCATATAGCATGGTTACCGGAAGTTTATATTGCCATTCAGATGAGTACTGGTCAACTAATTTCCAATGAAAATTATAAAATGGTTTATTATTTCATTTGGTTCCTGAATTCCTTCATCAATTAAAATTTGCATATAAGCAAAAGAAAAACATATACATCTTGAGAAAGAGACATTATTCTGTTAACTCCCACACATATATGAGAAGGCTAATCTTGAACAGCTGTTTTTTTCTTTAACCAAATTAACAATGCTTATTATATTCTGGCTTCCAGATGCAGAACAACATGTTTCATGTTAAAATGCCTAGTTTTTGACCCCGCAATACTGCTGAAGAACTCAGCAGGAAATTTGGCCTCCAGATACTCTTATCTTGGGAGATAGATACAAAGGAAAACAATTCGCTGAATTACTTTATTGTGGAATTAAAAATGCTCATTAAGACTGTTGTCAAGGGCGTTTCTATTCCAAATCTGTTATTATAAGTTACAAACAGGATGCCCCCAAACCAAGCTGAAAAACTAAAACTGTGGGTGGCATAATGATGAATTACAAAGCTGTATCTTGAGGTAGTTACTAACTCTGTGACCCTTTTCTCCCCGAACAGAAAAGAACAGGAAGAAGAGAAAGAGGGAAAGGAGTGGTAAGGTTCAAGCACAGACCTACTGGGTGATCTTGACCTGGATGAATTTAAAATGTTCCTCCTACGAAAGTGGACAGAGTAGATGTGGCCCAGGCATTGCTTACTCCTGGGTCTCAGACCCTTGAAATGCTTCCAGAACTAAAGTTTTTTACTATTCTAGGGCAATTTTTCCCCTTTGGGTCTGGTCCTCTGAGGGCCCCTCTGAGCCAAAAAAGGGATTACCTGCAGCTGGATGCCTACTTCTGAGATCTGGGGAGAGTTGAGGAGATCCCAGTGTGCACCTTCTTAGAACTGAAGTCCCTTGTCTTTGTCACCTCCTTCAACCCAGACTCCCCTCTTCCCCAGCCTCCACAGCAGTAGCCCTGCCATCAAATCCCCCAAACAAGTTTCCAGATAAAAGAACTAATTCCCACTAGGCTTTTCCCCTGAGCTTGAGACAAAAGAAATATTTTCATTTCACTCTTTAAAAGAGAAAGGCATTCTAAGCACTATGTAAAACACTTAATTTTCTACAAGGGCTTTCATAATAAAGTATAGAATAAAAGAAAGTTGCAAGAGAAAGCTACAGCTTAAGATCCACAAAGGCTTCATAAAGACTTACTGCTAGAGAGAATAGAAAAAACTCGCACAAGCATATTTATAATCCCTAAGTTTTATCTCATTTTTATCCAATAGTTGCAAACACATTAAAAAATATTTTCAAATGATTTCAGAAGGAAAAAAAAAACCCACCATGAAATCAAGTGATGGAGTTTCACAGAAATCCTCCATACAACTATGTAAATCAATAGTAGTCTCTTTGAAACAGAATTGAAAGCATACATAATACATTTTAATGCAGAGTATAAAAAGACACTAAGATCTGTAATTCTACTAAATGTCAACGATACTGTAACCCACTTATTGTGGAGTCAGATATAATGAAATTCCATTTATAGTGAAGTAGAGTGGAAGTTTAAAATTACGTCAACGGAATATAATGCAAACAATACAATTCCAGTAATGGTGAATGACTTGTTAGAAAGAAATCTTGGTGAAATAATGATTTCACTGTAAGTCTCCCATATCCCTCAAAGCAATATTCAAAATAACATTAGATTTTAACATCAATATTTTACTAAGCAAATTATAATAAATTCAATTTATAATTCCCTAATATATGAAACCATACACAAAGCCACCATGAAAAACAGAAAATGTGTGTGTTAATATAAAACAATACAATATGCATATTCTAATTTGTGTTTGGTCATATTTATGAATGGAATGTAAAAATGAATTAAACACGTCAATTAAGTAGGGGAAGCAGTAAATAATATCTTAAATACATAGATAAAATAAATTCATGTTTTCCTCTGCAGAACATGAGAAAACATCATTTCTGGAGTAAATAATAAAAAAACATGTTATACATTATTCGTAGATTCCATTTTCAAAAATCATACCCCTACTATCCATAAATATTACCATAATGCTACAATTTTCATATTAGGTTTCTCCCTTTAAAAAAAATTGCTATGTTCCACATTGGAACAAGAATTTATATAAAAGTGAAACGCATGCCTGGGATTTAGAAAATGGGGGATTCTATGTCTATCTTTTCTTATATTTATCAGGCTGTCATCCATCTTAAGTATTGACTCCCCTTTCTTCCAACCGTGGGAGTATACTCATTTATACAACACAATGCTCAAAAGCTTTGTGTAGAGGCATAGAAATGATGATAAAACATCCTAGAAGCCAGATGCTATACAAATGTAAAGCCTATGATAGCAGCATGGTGGGAAGGAAGCTGTAATTAAGACCATCAGATAGGATTTGGTTTTCTCTCTCCATGGAAATCATGATAAATATGTTATGTAGTTACTTAAATTTAAACATTTACTTTATAGGATCTGCTCTATCTAAAAGTTTTATTAGCTGATCTCTGAACACAAAAAGTGTTTAATATTAATTCCCAGGCTAGGTGGCATACTTAACTTGAGAGAAATTTGCTAACATGATAATTTCTATAGTTGACTGTAGAGCTTCTTCACTAATTGATTCATATTACCTTTTCAATCACTTTACTGTCTCTCTATCCATGAGGAACACATACCAAGAGAATAAAAATTAAAGAGCATGCCACATTCCTATGATCTTTAAGTAAATTCCCAATTGAAAATGTTGCAGTGGCCTAGTGAGTTCACATAGAATTCAATCCCAAGGTGCTGCAATTGGTATTAAAAAAAAGAAAAAAACATGATTTCAACACAAATTCCACCTGTCCCATACTCTCAGCACATAAACACATAAGCAAGAAAAATAAGAAATCAAGTAATTGATACGATGACAACTTTTTACGCTATATGTAATGATCTGGGAGGCTACAATAACAGAAATGATCAGACATAAGTGAATTCATCAGTGAGGACCTGGAAGAAATGAACTGTTAACTCCATTTTAAAAGTAGAAAAAGAATAGGTAGGGCATTCAAAAGTAGGATGTGCTAAGGAAAAAGGAAGGTTTCTTGATGGCTCCAATGGCTTAGTAAAGGCACAGTGGGAGAGAATTATCTTTCTCACAAAAGATGGACTCATCTAGAAAAAGTAAAGAGAGAATTCTTTCCAAGTAATGAGCTTGGAAAATATGGAGTTGCAAAAGAAACAGGTGGGGAGCCCTGAATACTAGTTTTTATGATATATTTAAAATGATAGCAGGTAAACTTCTAGAAGCATCACTTAAACATTTAACTGGAACGTTATGTTTTAGCATTCCATGATCTTACACCCTTCCTCCATGTCTTAGTAAATTCTCTCTTTGATTTCCTTTTCTGTACTTGAGTAGAAATTTTAACTGCCAACTTCTGATAGCATCATATCTTAACTATCTCCATTTCCCCCCCCAATATCTATCAGTATGTGTTCCCTCCTGAATGTTAGCTCTTCTGTTATTCCATCATTCGACTCTTATTGTGACCACTCTACTTGCCAGGCTCTGTCCTATACAATAAGGATAAAGTACTAACAAACAAAATCAGCTCTACCTTGCCTTAGAGTTCCATTCCTAAAATAAGAATACAGGTTACCAAGTATCTTAGAATACAATTCTCTTTTATTAATCCTAAGTATGCTACCATTTGACTGTTAATAACTCCAAGAAAGAAACCACATCTAAGGACACAGTACATACATTATTTGACATATTGTGGAGGCCTGGTGAATAGCTTTTTAAAAGCTTTTTTTTTTTTCCCCTAAAATATAAATGACTTCAGTATTGTCTAAGAGGAAACAAAGAAATGGGAACAGATGCTAATCAAATCTTCCTGTGTGAGTTATCTGTATTCTACCCCTAAAACATCATTTTTAGGAAACAATTTATTTCATTAAGGTTTTAATTCCAGTAAACATACAGTGTTATATTAGTTTCAGGTGTGCTATATAGTGTTTTAACAATTCCATATATCACTCAGTGCTCATCATCACAAGTGTACTCCTTAATCTCCATCACCTATTTCACCAACCCCCCACCCACTTTCTTTCTGGTCACCACCAGTTTGTTCTCTATACCTAAGAGTGCTTCCTGGTTTGTCTCTTTTTCTTTTTCTTATACATGTACATAGGGTACATGTACCCTTTAAATTAGTGGTTTTGTATTTTGGGGGTAAATACGCAGTAGTGCAATTACAGGATCATAGAGTAGTTCTATTTTTAACTTTCTGAGGAAACTCCATACTGTTTTGCATAGTGGCTATACCAGTTTGCATTCCCACCAACAGTGCAAGAGGGTTCCTTTTTCTCCTCATCCTCTCCAACACTTTTTCTTTCTTGTGTTTTGATTTTAGCCATTCTGATAGCTGTGAGGAAATACCTCGTTGTAGTTTTGATTTGCATTGCCCTGATGATAAGTGATGCTGAGCATCTTCTCATGTATCTGCTGACCATCTGTATGCCTTCTTTGGAGAAATGTCTGCTCATGTCATCTGCCCATTCTTAAATTGGATTATTTGGTTTTTGGGCATTGAGTTGTATAAGTTATTTATATATTTTGGATACGAATCCTTTATTGGATAAGTAATTTGCAAATATCTTCTCTCATTCAGTAGGTTGCTTTTTAGTTTTCTTGTTTCCTTCACTGTGCAGAAGCTTTTTATTTTGATGTAGTCCCAATAGTTTATTTTTGCTTTTATTTTCCCTGCCTCAGGACTCATATCTAGAAAAATGTTGCTACAGCCAATGTTGAAGAAATTACTGCCTGTATTCTCTTCTAGGATTTTTATGGTTCCAGGTCTCACATTTAGGTCTTTAATCCACTTTGAGTTTATTTCTGTATATAGTATTAAGAAAGTCATCCAGTTTCATTCTTTTGTATGTAACTGATCAGTTTTTCCATATGCCATTTATTGAAGTAGAACTTACATCTTGGTGGGCATTTTAATCTTATGCATTATGAGTCTTGTCCAAAAAGTCCTCACATCAGAAAGTTCTGAGCCAAGAAATATTCCTCATCCAAAGCTTAAAAATTGCTCAGCTCTTACTGGAATATCCTTAGGGAAAAAATACATCTTAAAAGCAAGATAAAATATTCTAAAATACTTCTAAAATATTATATTTGTCACTTAAGTGTCATTGATAACAATACCCTGTATCTCTGTTTCAGTATTTGTGGAAATTTATAACTTATAAAAATATTAAGATATAAAAGCATTAAGAAAAATAGTACATGTAAAATTTTTTAAAATGCACTCTTTGGGTGTAACCAAAGAGTGGCTTCTTCATTCATTTTACAATTATTTAATTAAAGGCCTACCATATGCCAGACTAAGACTAGAGATAAAGCAGTAACTAAAAATAAAAGACAGTCCTATCAGTGTGTCACGTTATTAATTTCTGATTATTAAATAGCTTAAAATCTTAAAAGAGAAACTAACTGGTTAAATGCCCTTCTAGCTTTCTGCAATAGCAATAGTTCATGAAGTTTGTCTGAATATGAGTGGTCTTTCAACTTAGTACATAATTGAAAATCATAACAGGCTAGATTCATTACATACTTCAACCAAATTTAACTTAATTCATGAAATTATATTTGGAATAACCCAAACACAGTCACGGGTTAATTAAAAGAATATATATATGGATCTCCTAGGATATGGAAAATGGCCTCAGAGGGCAATGTTTTGTCCAAAATTATATCTAAAGATTCCAAACCCTAAATGGGTAATGCACTGTAGGACAGCACTGCTTTCTCAGCACATCTTAGGTAGCACTAGGTCAGGAACCCTATGGATAAAATCAGTTCTTGAAAGCTGACAAAAAATTACAAGAATGAAAAAGTATTTTGAAGAATTTTTATTTTTTTAAAGATTTTATTTATTTGAGAGAGAGCATATGAGAGAGAAAGAGAGAAAGCACAAGCAAGGGGAGGGGCAGAGGGAGAAGCAGACTCCCAGCTGAGCAGGGAGCCCAATGCAGGCTCCATCCCAGGACCCAGGGATCATGATCTGAGCTGAAGGCAGATGCTTAACTGACTGAGCCACCCAGGCGCTCTGAAGAATTTTTAAATGTATCATTGTCTACATATAAAATGTATCTGTGGCTATGTGCAAAATCAATAATGATATGACATGCATTTTAAAATATTTCCTTTCCAGGGCACCTGGGTGGCTCAGTCGTTAAGCGTCTGCCTTCGGCTCAGGTCGTGATCCCAGGGTCCTGGGATCGAGCCCCGCATCGGGCTCCCTGCTCGGCAAGAAGCCTGTTTCTCCCTCTCCCATTCCCCCTGCTTGTGTTACTGCTCTTGCTATCTCTCTCTCTGTCAAATAAATAAATATAATATTTTAAAAAAATAAAAAATAAAAAATAAATAAATAAAATATTTCCTTTCCATATGAATTAACTTTTTCTGTTTCCTGGAGGTATATAGCAAAAAAAGGAAGGAAAGAAAGAAGATGTGTCATGATTCTCAATCCAGAAAAACTAAATACATTAAGAGCCATTGGGAGAAAAAAAAAATCAAAGAAAGGGGGTGAAGCAGAACTTCATGAACCATCAAAGTCTTTGGGCAAAACTGTCATTTATTATAATAATGAACAGTATTATTAATAATATTTGTATTGTACATTTTAATTAACTTTTATAACCCCTCCATGAGATAGATTTGAACATTATATTTTCTTTCTTTATTTTTGGATGGAGAATTGAACTTCAGAATAGTTAGATGACATCTGTTCTTCAAGGTGACATCTTTCAGAAGAGCTAGAGGCAAAGCTTGTATCCTAGAGTTCTAATTGCAAATCCAGTGATTTTTCTAATGTGCCAGATTGAAAAACTGAATGGTTGTATTACATGTTAAGCATGATTGAAACTTTTTGAAGAGCAAGGGGCCTATGGGAAATGTTTTTGTTTGAAGCTTTTTCAAAATCTGATATTCCCAGGTCTAAAAAAGCAGGTCTCCCTAGAGATCTGTTGAGGTTATGGGATTTCCCGAGGTAGTTTTTGGTTTTGGCTTTGGTTTTTTAGAATTTTACCATTAGATTTAATATGCGGGAAGACACACTAAAAATTTTCCCAATCTAGGTTGGTATTAAATAATGTGTTCCAAGACATTTTTTTTTTTTTACCTTACTGAATAGAAAGAGTCCAAATAAAGAAGGTCTATTTTGAGAGCTTTTCTACAGTCCAATTAGACTTTCCATTGAAGACCATCCTGAAATTAACTTTCATTGTGTGTCAAACATGCTGAATTATCCTCTCTACTCAGGCAGATGTCAATGAAGACATGTGGTTCATAGGCTGAAAATAATAACTAATCTTTATAGGGTATTTACTAGGTACCACACATTTTTGTTACCTATCACACATTAAAACCCTTCTTTACAAAATAGTTTATCAATCCCTAATAAATATATGTCCAAAATGAGAGATTCCTAGGAAAAAAATGTTAATTATATCATATTTGAAATATAAATAGCCACAAAGTATTGCTAAAATTTCCATCCTGTTACATGTCTAAATCACCTCTCACATTGAGCTACCAACATAACTATTAGCTAATTATAGGACCTTGTGTTTCTTCCTATCTCTGTTACTGACTTGTGTGACCTTGTTAGAATTCTTCCATCTCTCTTCAATGACATAGCTTGCCAACTATAGTCTTTTAGGGTCTACTCAAAGAAGCTTCTAGAATGTTTCACTCTTCTTAAGCAAAAGTGCTGTCATATGTACTGCAAATATCATTTTTGAGCTTTATGATCAATCAATAAAGAAAAAGAAGAGCTAATATTTACTGATTAGCTGCCAAGAATTTGCACATTATCTAATTTAATTCTACTTTAATTGGAAATTTAAACTCCATTGAGTTAATAAAAGAGGGATAACACAACTATGAATCCCATTCTTGTCATCTCCCAAAGACACTTTTTCTAATATTCAAAGTTCTCTCCAAAGCAGAGGAACACATATGAAAATTGAAGGGATAAAGGGGTCTATCTTGATAGGTATTTTTTGCATGCTAAGCTATAAAGTTCAGATTAGCAAAACACTACAACAGAAATTCCAATTAAAACCGAATCCATACATTTGTGTTTTCCAGTATATAAGCAAATTCCTTCATACACGGCCTAAGCAGAGTTTGGTATACCATAGCGTTGGAGAAAAAGTGCTGCTTTAAGCCAGAATTTCTTGACACCAAGAGAGTTTTTAAACTTAATTCAGTTTTCTTGAAGCATTTTGGAAACTCACATTTTTTGAGGCCCTAATAGATGCTCCATGTTTTATATTCATTGTTTTATATACTCCTCACAACAAACCAATGCGATAAAGTAGCTCCCTGAAATGACAATTGTTCTACCTCATGTTCTGTTTCATATTTTCAGCCTTATTTGGTAATTGAAAAAGGCAGAGAAAGCAATAAGCCAGAAAATTGTGGTAGCTATACAGGCTTTAGAAAAAAATATATTCAATGTGGCAAACTCTACTAACCTTATTTCCCCTTTAGAATAGAGCTTTATATGTTGCAAGCAACTTAAAAGTTATTATACCTTAGAGTTTTAATCGTATAGCTACTGGACTAAAAAATTGAATGATCCCATTTATAATTCATTCTGTGGTTCATAATCATTTATCAAAGGCAACTAGAGGGGCGCCTGGGTGGCTCAGTTGTTAAGCATCTGCCTTCAGCTCAGTTCATGATCCCAGGGTCCTGGGATCGAGTCCCGCATCGGGCTCCCTGCTCGGCGGGGAGCCTGCTTCTCCTTCTCCCACCCCCTCTGCTTGTGTTCCCTCTCTCACTGTGTCTCTTTCTGTCAAATAAATAAAAATAAAATCTTTAAAAAAAAAGGCAACTAGACTTTTCTGCAAATTTAATTTTTAGATTCCCTTATTCTAGATTTTTTATAAAACTGAAAATCTGATTTAAGAAAACAAATAGCTAAATATCTTAGTATGTTAAATATACTAATATAAACATACTAAATATATTAATTAGGTACTAATAAATGGGGGGCGCCTGGGTGGCCCAGTTGTTAAGTGTCTGCCTTCGGCTCGGGTCCCCAGGGTCCTGGGATCCAGTCCCACATCTGGGCTCCCTGCTCAACGGGAAGCCTACTTCTCCCTCTCCCACTTCCCTTGCTTGTGTTCCTTCTCTTGCTGTGTCTCTGTCAAATAAATAAATAAAATCTTAAAAAAAATAAACTATAAATAGTACATACATACACACTTATTGGTGCCATACATACACCTACATTGTAGGAAGTTTGCACAATTCTCTAACAGAGAAGTTCAATTTCAGATTGAACTCTTTAGATCTTTATACAGAAATGCCAGTGCTCTACTTTTTTTCAAAAGGAATTTTGAGATTAACTCTTCTCTGAGTCAGGTACACATGTTTGGTTCTTGTTCTTCTCATTCACTGAAATATATATATATTGCCCTTTTTAAAAGCATTTATTATATAATAAATACCATTATGTTTCTAGCCCACTGACATTATTTATATAAGGTGACTTCAGGAAAGCCATAATCAATTAATACTTTCTTATAGTCCAGTGTCCAGTAATCCAAATTCTAAGAATTTAAAGACTAAAACTTGACAAATATTTTTATATTCGTGTAATATCTTAAGTGCTGTGGGTGTGTTTCTGCAGTTTTGTGTGTGTGTGTGTGTGTGTGTGTGTGTTTAAATGAAAAAGACCATTAAAGGCAACACATTTCTTGTTCTCTCACAATACCTAGTGACTCTGTTTTCTAATTAGACTACTAACATAACTCAAAAATGGAGATATGATTATTTCAAGGTCTTTTATAAAAGATAAGGAAGGAGCTAAAAGTCTAAAAGAGATGACAATGTAGGATGCAAAAAATCAGGAGCAGGAACATATCCTAATTTCTTGTTTTTTAAATTTATTTAAGTAATCTCTATACCCGACCTGGGGCTCAAACCCACAACCTGAGATCAATCATTGTACACTTTTCCAGCTAAACCAGCCAGGCACCTCATCCTAATTTCTAATTCTAAAGCGTGCACTGGAATTTGTGTTTGTCCTTGACAAGCTGCAAGGCATCTATTTTCCTTCTGTAAAACGAAGATAATTATATTAACCTACTGAACAGCTCTACTATGTACATACACGTGTTAATGCCCACAATGAGCTAGATACTATTAAGCCAATCTAAAGCATCTGGTCCTCAAGATGCAGTTATACGCCTGGGTGGCTCAGTCGTTAAGCATCTGCCTTCGGCTCAGGTCATGATCCCAGGGTCCTGGGATCAAGCCCCGCATCGGGCTCCCTGCTCAGCGGGAGGCCTGCTTCTCCCTCTCCCACTCCCCCTGCTTGTGTTCCCTCTCTCGCTGTCTCTCTCTGTCAAATAAAATCTTTAAAAAAAAAAAAAAGATGCAGTTATACAAAGAGCCTGGCACAGAAGTACAGCTTGGTGGTCAACTAAGAGGACCTTACATGGAAAGGCTTTGTTAACATTGCACAAAGTGCCTTTCCTAAGTGCGGGCACGAAATAATTCCACAGGTCTTCGTCATTCTTTATTTGCATAGATTAACTCGCTATTTGAACTAAATTAAGACTGTCACAGAAAGCCAGGGGTATGAATAATAACCCCTAGCAGACTATCTCTATGATCTTTTTCTAAAAGTCATGTGTCCAGATAAAAACCAAATAGCATCAGATTTCCATCTTAAAATCCACATTCAAGATGACTAGAAAAAAAACTGTTCTATCACCAATATTATACATCTTTGACAGGCAAATATCTAGCTTTAACTCACCATGTAAATTCAGATTATGCCTCAAAACTATACTTAGATTGTAATTATCTGACTTTTGGAAGATTTAAGTGAAGTTTTGCCTACATATCTTCTTAAAAGTTGTATTTGTTAGAATTATCTCTTTGAGGGGCGCCTGGGTGGCTCAGTTGGTTAAGCGACTGCCTTCGGCTCAGGCCATGATCCTGGAGTCCCGGGATCGAGTCCCGCATCGGGCTCCCTGCTCAGCGGGGGGTCTGCTTCTCCCTCTGCCCTCTTCCCTCTCGTGCTCTCTGTCTCTCATTCTCTCTCTCTCAAATAAATAAATTAAAAAAAAAAAATCTTTAAAAAAAAAAAAAAGAATTATCTCTTTGAAAACCACATTTTTTTCACAAGCAGGATCCTAAAGGAAGGAAGGAAGGAAGAAGGGAGGAAGGGGGGAAGAAAAGAAAGAGAGAACCTATGCAATTTTTTCCACAACTCTTGTTTTAAATGATAGAATGTAGTCAGGCCAAAACTGTATTACTTTACTCCAAAATTTACTGCAAAACTTACAGCGATCCTTAAAGAAGTTATAAAAATTGAAACAGAATATAGAATAAGTTTCTGATTGTAAAAATAGGTAACATTTCAAAGTTCATTTTATAAAAGAAGTCATCAGATCAATACATCATTTTGTCATTTTTAACAATAGTATCTAAACTTTAGCTGTGATACTGAAAGGAATAATAAAAGAGAACTTCAAGGTATGCATATTTATGTGGGACTGTGAATAACTTATTTTTGTTTTTAACATCTACATTAATTAAAATTACTCTAAGAAATCTATGACTTAGGGGCGCCTGGGAGGCTCAATCAGTTAAGCGTCTGTCTTTGGCTCAGGTCATGATCCCAGAGTCCTGGGATCAAGCCCCACACTGGGGTCCCTGTTCAGTGGGAAACCTGCCTCTTCCTCTCCCTCTGCCCCACCCCCCTGCTCGTGCTTTCTCTAATAAATAAAATCTTTAAAAAAAAAAAAAGGAAATCTATGGCATATTTCTAAGAACACTGGGCAAATAAAAGGATATGTAGACGTTCCCTACACTTCCGTTGTTTTAATGTACTGAAATTCTTTTTTTAACATTTATTTACTTGAGAGAGAGAGAGAGAGCGTGAGCGTGAATGAGTACATGTGCATGAGGTGGGGGGAGGGAGCAAGGGATAGACAGAACCTCAAACAGACTCTGCAGGGCTTGAAGGGGGGGGGGGCTCAATCTCACAACCCCAAGATCACAACCTCAGCCAAAACCAAGAGTCAGACACTTAACCAACTAAGCCACCCAGGCACCTGATACTAAAATTCTTTTAATTGTAATAGGATGGAGATGCCAAAAGGAAAAAAAAAGAAAAAAGAAAAAATTTTACAAAAACGCATCTGAGTTTCCCAGTGATAAGACTGCCAAGATGTAATACTCTGGAATGGAGTCACTTAACTATCCTCTAAGAATGGGATGTATGGGGGAGGAAATGGATCTCAATTAATACTACATTTGGATTATTGGTCTAGTCCAGTGGATTAAAGCCTGTTTGGGAAAAGAAATAATAATTATTATTTCATTCATTCATTTAACTCTGCTCAAAATTCTCCAATTCCATCCATCTGACTCAGACTAAAAGGCAATTTTTTTACAATGATCCAGCTCCCCAATACTTCCCTGACTGTTCTCACTGTGCTCCAGCTGTAGACCTTTATAAACATGCTCCCTGTACTAAGGGTATTAGCTCTTTCATCTTATACCTGTATGAATCACTCTCACCCCACCTTCAAGGGTTTGCTCAGATGTGATCTTCTTAATGAGGTCAACCTTTATCATTCTACTTAAAATAGCAACCAACCTCTCTCTATTCCTAGACCTCCTGACTCCTCTTACCCTGGTATATTTGTTTGTGCATCACTCACTACATTCTAAAAATACAGGTATTCATATATTACTTATTCACTATATATTCATCATATTTCTGCCCCCCATCTCTACCCCAACTAGAATATAAACTCCAGAAGAGCAGGGATTTTTGTGTGTGTGTTTTACTTACTTACTTCATTCATTAACCATATTCCAATATATATAGTCCCATGCCCACAAATTTCCTGCACTGATTCTGGCCTTTGAACTCCATCTGAGCAATTGGTACAGTCCAGAATTCGTCCTCTTTCTGTCTGACTGGTATACACAGAGCCCAGCATGGGTCTTAAGAACCATGTGCCAATCTAATTTTGTCTTTCCCTACCTCTACTTTGTTTTCTCAGTCACTGCAACTGGACTTCTGCCTAAACTAGCTACCTAGTTTAAAGTCGTGACTCTACACAAATCTTAAACCCCAATGTTCTGGATTGGAAGCCTAAACAATTTGTCTGCCCAGTGACAACGCTTTCTTCCTGATCTTTTTCCTAGTCTCCAGCTGCTAAAAAAGAATGTATTGCAACTCTGCACAAATGACCTGCAGTCACCGTTTATTGTTGTTATTATTATTATCCTGCTTGGAAACTTCCAGCCATGCACCACCCAAACAGTAGAATCTTACTGAATAGTTATGCTGACTGGAATCAAGCATGCATTTGGACTCTCTAATTCAGACAACCAGTCATCCCACTAATCTTGCTCTGCATAGGCTGAGGTTAGCTGTTCCTATTCTGCCAATTCTTCTTTGCTTGTGGCCCAGAATTCAGGCCCTATAATTCTAAAGCAGATTATGAAAGATGTGAAAGCTCAAATAAAGTTTCAGCAAATTTTTTTAAATCATTTAATGCTAAATTTGTTTGGATTAAAAGGAGGAACAATAATCTGGTCTCCAAGGTCCAAGTTGAAAAGTCTAGCACAATAGTCTTTGTCAATGAATAATCAATATTTATTAAATATATGAACAGAAAAATAGTGACAATGATGTTTTAAATAAATGGGGACTGAGAAAATACTGATATGTGAAATCTACAAAAAGTAAACTTTTTTGTCATTGCTATTGCAATATAGTTGGATGATGTAAAAACTCTTAAGTCTTACTACTTCAGAAAATCTTCTTCCAATTTAACTAAATCTCTCCCATAAAAATATAGACTCATGCTTTTCTTACAGAGTCATAGCTGGTATAAACTCTTTGGTTATTATTATATATATATATAATATATATATATTATATGTAGTTTATATAGAGCTATAAACTCTGGTTATTATTGATAAAACTATGGTTATTACAGTGTAGGGGACAGTTATCCCATATTTCAGAGTGAATTGACAAATTGGCAGAGCATGTGCAGTTTTTTTCATAATCCCTGGCAGTTTTTTTTTTTTTAAGATTTTATTTATTCATCAGAGACAGAGAGAGAGGCAGAGGCAGAGAGAGAAGCAGGCTCCCTGGAAGCCCAGTGCGAGGCTCAATCCCAGGACCCTGGGATCATGACCTGAGCCAAAGGCAGACGCTTAACCAACTGAGCCACCGAGGCGCCCTCCCTGGCAGTTCTTGATGGAGATTCGGTTCATTACTTTGCATGAAATCCTAGGATAGAAAACTTTTAGGAATAAGATCAATCAGCAATTTGTATACACTGATATGTAAGATAAAATACATAATATAAAGTTCATGTCTTTTAAAAAAATTTTACACCTATAATTGTTAATGTTGAATATGTTCTTATTCTGAACCCTACATTTTATCTGTTATGAATCATTTTTACTAAACTATTAGGCCAGTCTGCAGTGACCAAGCCAATATATGTACAAAAGTTACATATGTAGCAAAAGCGATTAAAAAGAAATTAATTCCAGGTTTATAGTTACAATAAATCTCAGGTAATTTATGAAGCATTTTCATATTTTATAGCACAGCATGTTTTAGAACCAGGCAATTAATGTGATGTAAGAATTCCATATGAAAATTTTAAGTCTTCTTGCCAAAAATGAGTGAGGATCATCTCAAACATGTTTTTATTTTATTTTTATTTTTTTTTTTTTAAAGATTTTATTTATTTATTTGAGACAGAGAGAATGAGAGAGAGAGAGAGAGCACATGAGAGGGGGGAGGGTCAGAGGGAGAAGCAGGCTCTCTGCCGAGCAGGGAGCCTGATGCGGGACTCGATCCCGGGACTCCAGGATCATGACCTGAGCCGAAGGCAGTCGCTTAACCAACTGAGCCACCCAGGCGCCCAAACATGTTTTTATTTTAAATTCCAGAAAGCATCTAAAAACACATTTATATACATTTCATATTTTCTTGACATCCTTAAGAATTCAGAAGTTCAAATGCAAGTATGCACTCCAAAAACAATAGACTGTAATACTAGAATCTTGGGCTTAGCAAAGCACTGGAGACTTGATGAGTTTTAACTATGTCTCTGGAAAGGCACTTCATCCTAACTCATCCCTGACAGTTTGCACATCTGATCACACATGGACATTTCCAGAAACTAGGTGCTCCAATACAACCTAGTAATTTCTAACAGCTCAGAATGGGGAGGGGCAGGGAGAAGGAGCAGGCTTCCTCTCATCTTATTTAATTCAAACCTTCCCCTTTGTCATATGCCTCATTTCTTAAGTCTTTCTGTCTCCAAATAGTTTTTTTTTTAAAGATTTTATTTATTTATTTGACAGAGAGAGACACAGTGAGAGAGGGAACACAAGCAGGGGGAGTGGGAGAGGGAGAAGCAGGCTTCCCGCTGAGCAGGGAGCCGGATGCAGGGCTCAATCCAGGACCCTGGGATCATGACCTGAGCGGGAGACAGATGCTTAACGACTGAGCCACCCAGGCGCCCCTCTCCAAATAATTTTCACTTGAAATGTCCTCCTCTGGAAATCTTTCCAGAGTCCTAACTACTCTCTTCTTCTTCCTCTGAATTGACCTACATTTGTCAGTGAAGCACCCCAATGTGTTCTAAAACAGCCCTCTCTGTTTCTATGAGTTTTTTTAATAAGAGTTCTCTTTTCTGTCACCATGTCACACTATATGTTCATATTGAACTTGCCGCAATTCAGACTGCCCTTTCTCCTCCAATTTTTGTACTCATCCCTGTATTTATAAGGGAAAGAAAACATTTCCAGAAGAGGACAAATGAAATTATTTAATGTCTGCATACAAATAACAAAACCAGCTCTGCGTAGGTTCTGTTCATGGTCCAGGCTATGTAGACTTTCAAAATTCCTGTATCTGTTATTAACCTGCTTAGCCACCTGAATCAATTTTGGACCACCAGAAGTTCTGATAAGCTTGCATTTTATGTTTTCCATCAAGCCATCACCGAGACAAATGAACATAAGGAATCCTCTATCACACTCCCAAAGACTTCTTTCCGAATTGACCTTAAACCACCACGCGGTATTCTTTGGCAACTACTTCCAATCAGTTGCAATTTACCTACCATTAGATTTCCATTTCCACAAATTATTCATAAGAATATCGGGAAAAGATTTTATCTACTGCCTTGCTGAAACACAGACCCACTTTGACTACATCATTCTATTGTCAATCATATCTAGTTAAAAAATTTTCTTAGAATATCATTCTTACTGAATCAATGCTATTCCTACAACTCAGTGAGCTAGAGAAGCTACACAAGATTTTAAAGAAAAAATTAAAAACAAACAAAAAATGTAGTTAAATTTCTAACTCAATTACAACATTTAAGAATGATTGCTTCTTGTCAGTATTCTCAATAAAATGGCACCATACTATAAGGGAGAAAAACACTAATATAATCGATAAGAAAAAAGTTGATAGCCAAAAACTTCATCAGTCATGCTCATATCCAATGATTTTCACTGAGAGTGTGCTTTAACAGAACAAAATTAAAAAGAAAACATGGCCCCCGCAATAAATGGAAAGAAATCTTGGTACCATAGAAAAGGGAACTTTAGCATAAACACCACTAGAAGTGTTTTTAGTTGTTAAAAATTAAGTTATTAGCAGTTGCATGAATTTAAGTCACTACTCCAAGTCTCCAGTTTTAAATTTGCCCAATAAGAATAATAATAGTTGAAGGTGAAATAAGCTAATGCATACAAGGCATTTTTAAATTACAAAACACTTATAAATTTAAGGTATTATGAAACATACATATACTTTTAATATTAACAAGTTTCAACCATTTATCCCTAAGCCAATCTTGAAATATATTACAAATGATCTATAGTAATAGATTAATAGATTCTAGGATGCAGAAGATAGCAGTCTATAGTAGATTCTATGTTATAACTGTTTTGCACAGAATTCCTTATTGTATATAGCATTCAAGTGATCTCTGAACAGAACGGCAGTATAAACTTTCCCTTCTGCATTGACCTCAGCTTGTGCCTGGACCACAGAAATCAGAGTTAATTTTATCGAGAGAGAGAGAGAGACAGAGACAGAGACAGAGACAGAGACAGAGAAAAAAAGAGGAAAGGAGGGAAGGAGGAGTAGGAGAAGAAGAAGAAAAGGAGGAGAAGAGGTAGAGGGGGCAAAAGAGGGAAGGAAAGGGTTGGGAGGAGAGAGAATGAGGGGGGTGGGCAGCACACTAGGAAATTTCTCAGGGACCCACTTGATCCCCCTGCTTTGAGCTTCTGCCCCACTCCAAGTGAACAAAAGGGTTGGTGCTCCTGGCTTCTCTTTACTCCCAGCTGCTTAACAGTATTAAAGTAATATGTATTGTTAAAACATATCGTATAACTAAGCAAGGCTAATATTTTGAGGCAGTATTTTTAAAAATCAGCTGCCAGAGATATTCTCAAACTCACACTCATAAACTCTATTAATTATGCCACATTGACCCCATTTTACCTCACAGAGAAGGAAAAGCAAAATTAGAAGAAAAAAAGTTGTGTAGTGAACTTAAGGTCATTTTTATTCTAGGAATTTTAATCAGGGAGTTACCATTGTAGCAATAAGATTAGAGTTTTTGTTTTTTTTTTTTTTACTCCTTTTAAGATATAATAGTACTGCTAGAAATATTAGATTATAAGAACTATCAGAATGGGGGCACCTGGGTGGCTCAGGCATTGAGCGTCTGCCTTCAGCTCAGGTCATGATCTCAGGGTCCTGGGATCGAGCCCAGCGTCCGGCTCCCTGCTCGTCGGGAGGCCTGCTTCTCCCTCTCTCACTCCCCCTGCTTGTGTTCCCTCTCTCGCTGTCTCTCTCTCAAATAAATAAATAAAATCTTAAAAAAAATAAAAAAAAGAACTATCAGAATGGTTAGACATAGCTCTATTCCAGTTAACTAAAAGAGGGATAAATAAATTTCAAAACTTTGACAGATTCAGTCTCATCAAAACTTTCAAAAGCTGCTAACGTCCAGATTCTGTACTCCTAGGGTAAATATTTTGATATTTGAAACCAAACCTTAAAAACTTTTTACTTTAATACATGTTTTCCAACTCATAAAAATGTTTGCTGAAATTATGTATTATAAATTATGTTTTAAAATGCTATACATTTGCTTCTTTTAAAATTCATGATCACATAATGTATGGTGATTAACATAATAAAATAAAATTTTAAAAAACCATTCATGATCATAAAATAACCCTTCAGAGACTCCCAAGAGTATCAGAAATTATATGCATATAAACATTACAGAGCTCTGAAGAGAATAATTTGAGTTAATTAAATAAAACCGTTTTCCAAAGTCCCCTAAAGTGTATATCTGGTCACAGTGACCTTAATTAAAGTAAATATGACATAGAAGTCTTGTCTACATTTAAGCCAGAGGAGAAATTTCACTATAATAATAATAAAGAGGATCCCTGAGATCGGATGTGAGTCAGAAAAAGATGAGGCTGGAGGTCCCATTGGCATGAAAGAAAAAAACCCACTTACTTAACTACTTTACAAATTCTGTTCAAATAGTTAGAAACAAAGCTCTTAAAAAAAAAAAAAATGTATCAGCTGCCCTGCATAAAGTTCCAAGATGAGCCACAGCTTGGGAAACATTTCTCTGTAGGGATGGAATCTGATTTGGAAAAACTTTTTATTTTTCAATTGGTTAAAAGTTTGCCTCTTTGGAAGATTTCGGAAATCAACTGGCAATATGTAAAAGCGATAGCAAGGTCTCTCCGAACGAATGAACAATGAAACGGGCTTCATATTCTTTTGGGGGAGGTAAGCAATCCCCCCAACACACCCGCCACGATGTACTCAGGGAGCTAAAGTGTACTCGCATCAGGCTTAGCTCCTCTCGCCCCAAGTACCCGAGGGCAGAGCCAGAAATCGGTCCCTGCTGTTGGAAGAAGGGACCAGAGGGGCCGCAGCCCCCCGCAAAGGATGGAATCTAGAGCCCGTTCCTCGACTGTACCTCTTTGCTGATGTGCCTGGAGCTGCCGCTGCTCTGGCCGCTGCGCCCCGCCGCCCGCGAGGGCCCCGCTGAGCAGCAGGACCAGGACCCCGGCCGCTCCTGGCATTGCGGTGGCCCGGAGCGGATCCGCTTCTCAGGAGCCCGAGGACTAGCTGCCGCCCAGTCCCCCGGCCCGGGCTTGTGAGCTGAATGAGCAGCAGCTGCTGGGTAAGAGGAGGAGACAGCACCCGGCCCCCCCCACCACCCCGCGCCGCCCGCCCCCTGGCTTTGGCTCTGCGGCCGCCGGAGGGTGGGGGGAGAAAGAGGACACTCCCCCTCCCTCCCCTTTCCCAGGCCCTCGTCCCACAGCCGTCCAGGCACAGGCCCTTAAAGGGTCCTCGGTGAAACAGACCTTTCCAATAGCCGTCCTTCCCTCCGAGAAGGGATCATTCCTTAGCTTGATCTGTAGCTGAACTTCTTTTAAATTAAAGGAGGTAATTGATATGAAAGCACTTTATGATCTGTAAAGTCTCTACACGTGGAAAGCATTATTTGTGGGAAATCCGCACAGCTGGGAACTTGACCGAAGCTGAGTAGATGCACCTCCCGAGAAAGGCCTGGCAAAGCTGTGTGCGGGCACTGTGTACCCAGGTGATCCATCGCTAGACACCGGACGGGCCCAAAAGCCCCGGGTGACTGCGAAGTAACCAGCGGGCGGAAGGCTGGCCCCGGGCCTCTGCAAGTCAGGCCAGGGCACCGACTTACTGCTTGATAGACTGCTGGGAGGGCAGCCAAGGTGGGACGAAATTTAAAAATCTCCCTTGCTCCACTGCAATGCTTATGCTTATGAGGTAAGGTTTTCAGTTCTGCCAGGAGACCTTCGTTTAAATAGGATAAAGACCTCAGCGAACGTTTCCTTTCAGGCTCCAAATTTCATCTCTTCAGTCCCAATTGCTTCTCCTTAACTCAGAATTTCTGCAAGTTTTTCTGCCACTCCAGCTTCCAATGACAGCTCCTTGCTAGTTTTTTGTTTGGTTACTTTTTATGGTCTGAGGTTCCCATGGTGCTTGAAAGCTCCTTACTGGGTCTTTATGGGACTTGCAGGATGTCTGCCGGAGTACTGATATCAATGTACTGTGAGTTCCGACTGCTAGTTGTCCCATACTGGGTGGGACAATCCTACTAACCAGGGACTTCTGAATGGGCCACCGGGCATTTGTGTAGGTGAAAAACCTTGGATTATATTTGGAGCCTAATTTAAATCTATGCTGCACATAAAGTGTTTTGCAGTTTTGTTTTCCAGGATGCATCTACTATATAAATTGAGGAAATCATATACTTTGTGTTTCTGAACTTTACCAGGAGGTGTTTACCATCTCAGAAAATCACATCATTGATAACAAGTCTGTTCATGGTAGTGTCTTCCAGACAGCATCAGTACGCATCCATCACATTGATGGTGACTCTGGGAATAGGTTCAGGCTCCTATTTTGCCTTCATTTTGCCTGCTAAATGTAGGCAAACTACTAAATGTTAAGTTTTACCCAAGCACTTACATATTGAGATGTATATTGTTTTATATAGATTCCTTTTTTTCCTTTTTTATTTTATACTTAAGCCATTATATTGAGTTTTTAAATACTATATTGAAGTTAAGTAATATTATCTATGAATTTCCTTTCAATAAAATAAAGGAAGTACTGTTCCTACCAGGACTGATTGAGAACATCTGGTCAAATGGTGCCCAAGTAAATGGATATCTCTCAATATCATCCATCTTCTTTAGTTGTTAGTATTAGTACTAAGAAACTCTAATTGTTTTTTTTTCTTTATTATGGAAATTGCAAAATGGAGTCTGGCCCAAGCTTTGAGAATAAGACTATGATCTCTGCTGTCAACTCTACTTGTGATCCAACATAGGAAAAAAACATAAAGTTATTTACCCAAAATTAAGATACAGAACCATTATTATCAGAGCAGTTTTTCTTCAACCTAATTGAGGTACAATTTACACAAAATAAATGCACCCATTTGGTATGTTTAAAAAATGTAAACTCCCGGGGCTCCAGGGTGGCTCAGTCAGTTAAGCGTTGGACTCCTAGTTTAGGTTCAGGTCATGATATCTGGGTGGTGAGATTGAGCCTGGTGTTTGGCTCTGTGCTCAGTGGGGTTTGCTTGAGATTCTCTCCCTCCCCCTCCCTCTGATTGTTTTTTCCCCTCCTCCCCCACTCTCTCTCCCTCTCTCTCAAATAAATAAAATCTTTAAAAAAAAAAAAAACTCACATTTGACAATTACCCCAAGTAACATATAGTCTGTCACTTGCCCAAAGTTTCTGCCCCTTTGCAATAATTTCCTCAGTCTCCCCCACCACAGATAGCCACTGCTCTGATTTCTGCCACTATAGATTATTTTAGCTATTCACAAATTTCATATGAATGCAATAAGAAAATAATGGGTTTTTCTTCACTTAGCACAGTATTTTGGAGGTATGGTGATGTAGTTGCTTTATGTCAGTCATACATTTCTTTTCATTGCCGAATACTGTCTATTACATGGACTATCACAAGTTATTTATACATTCACCTGAAGTGTATTTGGATTGTTCCAGCTTTAAGCTATTAAGAATAAAGCTGCCATGAATATTTGAATACAGTGTTTGGAAGGACATGTGTTTATATTTCTTAATTCCTAAGAGTGATATTATTGGGCTGCTTGGTGGGTATGTGAGAAACTATGAAACTGCTTACGATATGGTTCTATCGCTTTAAGCTCCCCCAATAAGATATGAGAGTTCCAGATGCTCTGCATGTGTACCAACCCCTAATGTTATTTAATTTTATCTTCTCTAGAGGTTGCACTGTAGTATCTTACTGGCCTTGCCATTTGCATTTCTCTGATGAGGCTGAAAATGTTTTGATGAACTTATTGGACATTTACATTACTTTTTTTTTTTAAATGAAATGTCTGCTCAGATCTTTTGCTCATTTGTCATATGATTGTTAAGTTGTAAGATTTAAATGTATATTCTGGAGAAAAGTTCTTTGGTACACTTAATATAGTGCCTATTGTTCTCAGTCTGTGGCTTGACTTTTCAATTTCTTGACTCATGTTGGAGGAGGTCATCAAGAGGACATGACTGCCAGTTGACCTGTGGGCTGGATTCGGGGAACCAGAGGCTCCTCACCTCCTCCCCTGTCCTTGGAATGTGCATTCTGTCTGCCCTCCCAGCACTGCAGCTGCCTCAAGGACAGAGCCTTGAGATAGTAGTGTTGTTGAGAACATCTGGACCATATACATGCCTGAACCTAGGAATGCCTGACCTCTATACAGACTCTTAAGATTCTGCCAACTGGGTGTGGAGATCTGCTTCAGGCCGCTCAGGACAAGCCTCATGTAAGTTCCCTTGCTCATTAAACTTACTACCTACCAATCTTGGAGCACTCTGCCTTTCTCATGTCTCTCCTTGACCCCTTTGTATGGGGACCAGTTTGCAAACCAACAACTGCTTTCAAAGAACAGAATTGTTTAATTCTGATTAAGTCCAATTTATGAAGATTATTTTCATTTATGCTTAAAACTTTTTGTGTCACATTTCAGAAATCTTTGCTTACGCCAAAACTGTGAACACCATCCTCTATTTTTTCCTTGAGATTTTGTAATCTTAGCTACTACATTTGGGTTTATGATTTATTTCAGTAAATTTTGGTGTTTGCTATGAAGTAAAGTACTCTAGGTAAGGACTTTCTTTTTTCCGTGCAGATACCCATTCATTTCAGCACCACTTGTGGAAAAAGACATTATTTCCCCATCTGATTACCTTGTTCCTTTTTTTGAAGTTGACCGTATGTGGGTCTATTTTTGGACTCTCTAAATATATACATTTATTTATGCCAATATCACAGTCTTTATTACTGTAGCTTTATAATAGCCTCAAAGTTAGGTAGGGTAAACCCTACAATTTTGTTTGGCAAAACAAACCTCTTTTGACTATTCTAGGTCCTTTCCATTTCCATATACTTTTTTCAATCAGCTCATCAATTTCTACCACCCAAAAATAATGTAGGAGGGAGTTTTCATTGAATCGACAGATTAATTTTGGGGGGACTGATATTTTAGCAATAGTAAGTCTTCCAATCCATTAATATAGCCTGTCTTCATTTATTTAGATCTTTATTCTAAGCAGTGCTCTGTAGGGTTCAATGTATGTGTCTTCAACATACTTCCTAAAATTTACCTCTAAGTGTTTTGTGTTTTGCAATTATAAACAGTATTTTTCATACTAATAGTAATACAAGTGATTTGGGTTATATACATAGGATTCTGCAAAACTGTTAAAATTACTTAAAGTAGCTTATAGGTAGATTCTTTAGTATATTTCATGTATAGGATCATGTTATCTACAAATACAGTGTTACTCCTTCCATTTCAATCTGTATGCCTTTACATTTTTTCTTGCCATATTGCACTGGCTATGACTTGCAGTAAAAAGTTGAAGAGCAGTGGTGAATTAGACATTTTTGCCCAGTTTCTGATCAGAGGGGAAATCAGTCATTCACTGACTATTATGATGAGGTCTACAGGTTTTCAGTAGGTGCTTATTATGAAGTTTCAGGAAGTTCCCTTCTTTTGCTGAGAGTTTATAACAAAAGCATAGTAAATCTGGGCAATGCTTTTTGTATATCTATTTAAATAAATAATTTATTTCTTTATTTGGTTAATATGGTGAATTATAGTGACTTATTTTTCAGTGTTAATCAAACTCACAGTCCTGGCATAAACCCCAATTTGTCATGATATAGTATCCCTTTTATATGTGTCTAGTTTATATTTACTAATATTTTGTTAAGTATTTTTACATCTGTCCATGAGGGATATTAGTCTATAGTAATTTTTCTTATCATATTTATATCTGGTTTTGGTATCAAAGTAATGCTGGCCTTATATAAGTAGTTGGAATATGGTCCTTCTGAAAGAATTTGTCTAGAATTTGTATAATTTTTCCCATAAATGTTTGACAGAACTCACCAGTGAAACTATCTGGGCCCATTGTTCTCTTTTGGGGGAAATTTGTTTTTATTACAAAGTCAATGTTTTAAGTAGATATAGAATGATTCAGATTTTCTGTCTTATATCAGTTTGGTAACTTGTAATTTTTAAGGAATTCATTTTATCTAAGTTGTCAAATTCATTGGCATAAAGTTATTCATAGTATTTCTTTATCATCCTTTTAATGTCTGTTATGATTGGCAGTGATGACCTCTTTTTCCTGATACTGGTAATTTGTGTCTCCTCTTTTTTATATCAGGCTTTTTCATAGATGTTTGTCAATTTTATTCATTCTTCTATTTTTTCCTCTATTCATTCTATTCTATTCTTCTATTCATCTATTCTTTCTATATTTATTCATTTCCTCCTATTGTTTGTCTATTTTTTGTTTTTATTGATTTATCCTTGTATCTTTATTTTTATTTTTTTTTTAAAGATTTTATTTATTTATTTGACAGAGAGAGACACAGCGAGAGAGGGAACACAAGCACGGGGAGTGGGAGAGGGAGAAGCAGGCTTCCCGCCGAGCAGGGAGCCCGATGCGGGGCTCGATCCCAGGACCCTGGGATCATGACCTGAGCCCGAAGGCAGACACTTAATGACTGAGCCACCCAGACGCCCCTGGTTTATCCTTGTATCTTTAAATTTCCTTCCTTCTACTTATTTTAAGTTTACTTCATTCTTTGTTTTAGCTTCGAAAGATGAAAGCTTAACTCATTTATTAGAGACCTCTTTTCTTATATAATTTATGTAACTATTATAGCATCCTACAAATTTGGAATTTAAAATATTAATGCAAAATCTTTTTTTTGTGTGGTTTCTTATTTGACCTGTGTGTTATTTTGAAGTGTGTTGTTGCTATGGTCTCAATGGTTGTGTCTCCACAAGATTCATGCTGAAATCCTAAAGCCCAAAAGTGATAGTATTAGAAGGTGGGGCCTTTGGGAGGGAATTAGGTCATGAGGATGGAGCCTTATGAATGGGATTAGTGCTCTCATAAAAGAGATTCCAGAGAGCTCCCCTGCCCTCTTTTGCTATGTAAAGACACAGCAAAAATAGGACCCGTATGAACCAGGAACTGGGTTCTCATCAGGTGCTGAATGTGCCAGCGCCTTAATCCTGCATTTCTCAGTCTCCAAATCTGTGAGAAATAAATTTCTGTTCTTTATAAGCCACCCAGTCTATTGGTATTTTGTTATAGCAGCCAAAATGGATTAAGACAATTGTTAATATCCAATTTCTTAGGTCTTACTAGGTATCTTATTATTATTCATTTCTAATTTAATTCTCTTATGGGCAGAGAATATACTCTCTATGATTTCAATATTTTTAAATGCATTGAGGCTTGCTTTTTATTCTAGCATATGATCTATCTTAATGAAAGTTCCATATTCAATTGAAAATAATCATATTCTGCTATTCTTAGATGGAATAGTTCATAAAGGTTAATTAAGTGAAATTAGTTGATAGCATTGTTCTTTATATTTAGTCATTAGCTGTTTATTTGTTCTATCAGTTACTAAGAGATAAATGTTGAAATCTCCAACTATAATTTTTGATATTTCTATTTTACCTTTTAGGTGTTATATTAGTTATCTATTGCTTCATAACAAATCATACCCACATTTAGAAACTTAAAATACTAAAAATTTAGTATTTTAAAGTTACTGTGAATCAGGAAATCAGAACAATCTATTTGGATGGTTCTCCTCACTTGGGTGGGTCTCTTTTGAGGTTGCCATCAAGACATTAGTCAGGGCTGTAGTTACCCACAGGCTATAATGGGCTGGAGGATCCACTTCTAAAATGGTTGTCAGCTGGACACTTCAGCTCTTTGCCACATATGTTTCACCATAGGGCTGCTTATGATATAGCAGTTGGCTTACCCTAAGCATATTGTCTGAGAGAGAGAGGAAGGAGGAACTATATTACCTTTTATGACCTAGTTGCAGAAGTCACATACCATCTCTTCTGACAACTTTTATTCATTAGAAGCAAGTTAATAAACAGATCCTACTCAAGGGATGGATAATTAGCTTCTACCTCTCGAAGGATGAAGTATCAAAAATGTGTGGGTATATTTTAAAACCACCTCTTTTAGAGTTCCTAGACCCAATTCCAATGTGAGCAGGGGTTCCCCCATGTACAACACTAAGCAAAAATTCAACTCAATTCAACTCAATTCTGACACTATATGGAGATAGCATGAGATTCCAAGGTTAAGGGTTCAGTCCTACAAGACTTCCTCCCAACCCCACCACCAGCCTTCAGATACCAGGGGCAAACCCCAAGCTGTTACCTGTGCTTCTGACCTACTAGCCACAGATTGGAGGTTTCAATGACTTCCTCTTTAGATTAACTTGCTAAAACAGGTCATAGAACTCAAGGAAACTCAAGGAAACAGATTTATTAATTCATTAAAGGATATGATAAAGGATATGAATCAAAAACCTGATAAAGAGATACATAGAGGAAGGTCACAAACAAAAGAGCTTCTGTCCTCGTGGAACTTGGAGCCTGGCTTGATGATGGCATGTGGCATGTGTGAGTGCTATGGTTCCCCAAGCATGGAAACTCTTCAAAAAGGGACCAAAAAGCTGTCCTCATGGCTTTTATAGAGGCTCCATGACATAGTCATGATTGGCTAAATCATTGGTTATTGACTGATTTAACCTCCAGCTACTCTCCCCTCCCCAGAGGTTGGGGAGCAGGGAAGATGGGACTGAAAGTTCCAACCCATTAATCACATGGTTGGTCCTCCTGGCAATCATCCCTCACCCTTGGGTGGGCTCCAAAGGTCACCTTCATTAATAACAAGGTCATCTAATGACCAGATGTATATTTCTTATAGGTCACAATATCATACCAAAGTTCTGTAAGTTTTTGCTTCATGTAATATAAAGTTCTGCTATCAGTATATATATATTAGTATTGTTAAGGTCTTCTTCAAAATCTTGTCTTTTATCACTATTAAATGTCTCTTTATTAATATTTTTCTGCTGAAGTCAATTTCCTATTATTCATATGTCCCTTCTATATTTATGATAATTAAGGTTTCTTGGCATATTTTTTCCATTCTTTACTTTTCAATCTGAGTCTTTATGTATAAAGGATATCTCTTATAGCCAACATATAACTGAGTCTTGCTTTTTAAACTAGACTGATAACTTTTGTCATCTTTTTGGAATGTTTAGAAATACATCGTCCAATGCAGTAATTACTAGCCACATGTGGCTGTTTAAATTTAAGTTTAAATAAATTAAAATCAAATAAAATTAAAAACTCAGGTCTTTAGTTACTATAGCCACAGTTCAAGTGTTCAAAAGCCATTGTGGACAACATAAACTATATGTAGACAGGGGACAATTCTCTTGTAACTAAAAGTTCTATCATACAATTCTGGTTTAGCCACTTTACACTTAATAGAATTATTTATATAATTGGGTCAAATCTAGTTCTTTTTATATGTTTTCCATATTTATTCCATCTGTTCTTTATTCTTTTTTCTTTTTCTGCTTTTTGAATAATTACTTTTTAGTATTGTATTTTTATCTGCACTATTGTACATACATATTACATATAATATGTATACATATATACTATATACATATATAACATTATAAATAGCATTATTATAAATCATAACATACAGTATTATAATATACACATACATATATTATACTTATATGCATATAATATGCAACTCTAACTTATCATAACTTCACATTATATTACTTCATATATAATGTTAGAATGTTAAAGTAGTATGGCTTCATTTTTTCCTTTCTGCCCTTTTACTGTTAGTATTTATATACCATTTTTCTATATGTTATAATCCCCACAGTAGTTCTTATTTTCTATAATAATAAATATCTTTTGGTGAGAAATTCATCTTATCTTTTATTTGCTGAAAAAGTTTTTACTTAGCCTTTATACTTCATATAGAAATGTAGCTTGACAAGTTGTTTTCCTCTGAAACATTTTAAAGATGTTTCATTGTCTTCTGGACTGCATAATTCCTAACAAGAAGTCTGCAGTTATTCTTATCTTTCTCAATTTCTATTCTGGCTGACTTTAAGATTATTGTGTAATGCTTACCATAACAGAATATGCAGAAAAGACCCTGATCTAAGAATCATTAAATGGTGGTGGCTGAAATCATTCCACAACATACCCGATGGTTCACTGTAACATGAGATTTTCACACCCAAATAGGCGAATCATGCTTCCCGAATGCAACCAAAGCATGTGGAGTTTCAAGGCAATATGTTACAGGTTTCTATTTTGGAAGTTTTCAGCTGTCCTGCTTATGTACTGAATGTAAATTTATTCTTTTAAAAATAAAACCATCTTTGTTTGATCATGACTTCTTATTAAATGCTATAAAAGCCCCCCCCCAAAAAAGATTATTGGGTAATACTTCATTTGCATAAATTTTATTATATGCCTTCATATAGATTTCTTTGATATTTATCTTGCTTAAGGAGCTTTGAGCTTCTTGGACCTATGAACTTAGAGTTTTCTTAAAATTGGGGAAAATTTAAGTAATTTTTTCAACAGTCTTATGTCTCCTCTCTACTTCTGAGATCACTTCTCATTCTATTTATTTTTAAAAATTATTTTTTCTCTCTTTGTTTCAGTTTATTTTCTATTGCTGTATCTGTGTGTCTTGTCCATTTGGGCTGCTATAACAAATTACTATAGACTGGGTGACTTATAAACAACAGAAATTATTTTTCACAGTTCTGGTGTCTGGAAAGTCTAAGATCAAGATTCTGGCAGGCTCCGTGTCTGGTGAAAGTCAATTCCTGGTTCACAGACTACATGGCAGACAGGCAAAAACACTCTTTGGAGTCTCTTTTATAAGGGCACTAATCTCATTGATGAGGACTCTACCCTTATGACCTAATCACCTCCCAAAGGTGCCACCTCCAAATACCACCACATTAGGGATCAGGTTTCATCATACAAATTTTGGGGGGAATATACACATTCAGCCTATAACACTATGTGCTTTATCTTTTCTTCTGTAGCATCTAATCTGTTTTCAGACTCACCTAGTATATTTTTTGTGTTTTATATTTAATTTTTTCCAGTCTAGAATTTCTATTAGTTTTAATTTTATGGTTTCCTTTTCTTGTCTTCTTGTGTTCAACTTTAGCTCTTGGAAAATATTTACAATGGATGTTTTGAAGTTCTTATCTGCTTATTCAGACATCTCTGTCATTTAAATTTCTGTTGCATTTTTTCTGATTATGGGTCATATTTTTCTGCTTGTGTGTCTAGTAATTATTGGTAAATTGTTAAAGTGATGAAGTATTATAGATTTTATGGTGTTGAGTATCTGGACTTTGTTATCTTCTTTTGAAGAATAATGTTTTTTGTTTTGTGGATTAATTGCCTCTTGACCTTGTGGCTAAGATCAAGTGTTTTGTGGATTAGCATGATCTTTTCAGTGTTAGTTTTAAAGCTTTGTTAGGGTATCACTGAAGTAGACTTTACTCTAGGTTTACTTTAGCTCTCCTAGTAAGGCATGACTCCTCTAGGGTCTGTACTAAATAATATCTCTTCACTATGGCTGGTTGAAAATGACATGTATCCCAGTCTTAAATGTTCAGTTTCAACTCCTTCATAATTCTTTTTTTTTTTTTAAGATTTTATTTATTTATTTGACAGAGAGATTGACAGCGAGAGAGGGAACACAAGCAGGGGGCAGTGGGAGAGGGAGAAGCAGGCTTCCCGCTGAGCAGGGAGCCCGACGTGGGGCTCGATCCCAGGATCCTGGGATCATGACCTGAGCCGAAGGCAGACGCTTAATGACTGAGCCACCCAGGCACCCCTCAACTCCTTCATAATTCTGTGCATGGTTTTCAACTTTTGCATGAGAAGTATGCTATTTAGTCAAAAATACAGGGGCACCCCCACATAGATTCCTGGAGTTTTATCTCTCAAAATTGCCCTCCTCAAGTACTCTGCTTCACAAACTTAGGTTGCTTCCCCAAACTGAATATCTCAGCAGTTCAGTAAAACTTCTGGGCTTTGCTAAGGTTTTCTCTCCCTGTACTATAGTCTGAGAGACAGTCTCCAGAGAGAAAGCTGGGTCAATTACTGGAACCCTCTAATGAGTTCTCTTTTCTCAGAGTGTATAGATCTGTACTACCTATTATCTAATATCTTAAAACAACATTTTTATATATCCCCAGCATGCTCGTTGTTCATATATAGTAAATTTAATACAAATTAGTCCCTCCCGGCTGTCAGTAAAAGTCTCAAAGTTATAATTTCAAATGATAAAAAAAAGACTAGTTACGTATATAATGATAAATAATCCTAATGATTTAAGAAATGTAATGAGCTAGAACAATTTTGAAGATCATAGCCTGAGACTATTCTATTACTCTTCATATTAATCATATGACCTTTAAAATACATCACAGTTTTAAAAATTTTTTTCAAATTATACTTTAATAGCTCCTCACAAGCTGTACTTTAAGAAAATATGACAAGACCAAAAACAGAAAAAAAAAATAATAATGTGGTTAACCCAATTAATCTTTTTGCTAAACTATAAAATTATGTCAGATTATTTATTATTGACTTTATAAATAATGGGTAAGTCTAGCACCATTTATGAACAAACTAGGGACTTATTTACCAAAATGCATTCTCTAAGTAATTAATCACAAAATACTGGATTGTAATAAATGTGAGAACATTTTATACTAGAAAGCAGCATTAAAGGTCAGAAAATTAGGGAGTTGATAGCAAGGAAGGAAATTTCCTACCCCAAAAAGGAAAGGGTATCTTGACTATATATTTTTAAAAACTGACTTAAAAAGAAAATGTATAAGTGAAAACAGCATAGATCTGTTAAGAACAAAGTAAAATTCAAGATAACATTATTAAAACTTATTCTAAAAAGAGGGGTGTCTGAGTGGTGTAGTCGGTTAAGCATCTGACTCTTGGTTTTGGCTCAGGTGGTGATATCAAGGTTGTGAGAGATCCAGCCTCGAGTCAGGCTTCATGCTCAGCACAGTCTGCTTGAGATTTTCTTTCGCTCTCCCTCTGCCCCTCCAACTCATTCTCTCTCTCTCTCTCAAATAAATACATCTTAAAAAAAAAAAACCTTATTCTGAAAAGAGAAAAAACTTAGAAATATTGTTTTCTGGCTCACCTTAGTAGGAATTAATTCATATCATTAACTTCATAGCTTTTCTTTTTTTAAATTTATTTTAGAGATAAAGAGGGAGAGAGAGTGGGGGGAGAGACAGAGTGAGAGGGAGAGAGAGACTCTCAAGCAGACTTCCTGCTGAGCACTGACACAGGGCTCAATCTCATGACCCTGAGATCATGACCTGAGCCAAAACCAAGAGTTGGATGCTTAACCAACTGAGTCACCTAGGCACCCCTATAACTTCATAATTTTAAAAAAACTCCCAATATATTATAGGGCCAAAATAATATAGAAAGCTATTAAAAATGAGCTACATGGCCAATATATAATTTTAATGCCAATTATGAATGATTTTTAAATTATTTCTATTTAAAGAGGAAAAGATATTAAAATGTAAGTTCCTGGATATCTGCCACACACAAACATGTGATCTGTAGAAGAGAGAAGAGCATGAGAGAAACCAACCCCACAGGCTATGGACTTCCTATAGCTTTATCTAGAAAAGGATATTGTTTAACTGTTAAGATTCTAAAATGTAGAAAAAGAATAACAATTAAAGTTAAAAAAATAGAAAAAAGAAACATGGAAATTGAAAAAATAGAATTTAATATAAGGGAAAAAATTAAGTCAAAAAACATCTATGAAGAAAGGATAGATATAATCTATACAAATTTATTTTTTTAATTAAAACTCTACAAAGAATCAGATTTTTTAAATGCAGAATGTAAGACCAAATATGAATTTAAAGATTTTGACCTAATATTGGACATTCAGTTCTACTCAAAACCTCATTTAAAATAGACTAAGATAATCCTATCACTCTTTATAGGCTAAGAAAATTATCATCTATCTTGTCCTTAAGACACTGAAAATTTTGAAAATTTTTAAGCTGGAAAGTAACATGATCAGATCTCTGTTTTTAATAAAAAATTCTATCAGTGTGGATGGTTGATTGGTAAGATGAATAAGGAAAGTGGAAGCAAATGAACCTTATAACAAGAGGGCATCGTGTCATTCACTCATTCTTACAATAAATTATTATATCATGCCTGCTGTAAGCTGGAAACTAGACACTCTGTCTACCACAGAAAACAAGAAGACAAGTTCCTGCTGTCATGGCACTTACATTCCAGTGGAGAAACAGACAATAATTAAGTAAAAAGTTTTAAATGAGTCATTACAAATTGTTAGCACTTATGAAGAAAACAAACAAGGTGATATAATGGTAAGGGTAAGGTGAAGTTTTCTTTAAATAGGATGTCAGAAAACCCTCTCTGAGGAGGTGACACTTAAGCTGAGTTGTGACAGAACACAGGACTCCAATGAATGCAGTGTCAGTAGGGAGGAGAGAAAATGTTTGGAGACGTTTGAGAGAGTGAATTAGCAAAACTTGCTCACCAACCGGATATGAGGATTTAAGGATTATTCTTAAGTTTCAGGTCAGAGCAACTGGCTGTCTGGCAGTATTAATAACTGAGATAGGAAATACAGGAAGACCACCAGGTGCGTCAGATATGTTAAAGCAACTGCCCTTGGAAATATCCAGTTGGTTATTTTTAGTTCTTCTGAAGGCACTTCAGCCATCCCATGTAGAGACCACACAGTCAAGGGCATAAATTTCTCCATGCATTTGAGGAATGGGGACGAAGGAACTAATAAGACATAACTAGCCTAGAAGCAAGTGTAAGCATACAAAATAATTTAGTGAATGCTCATTTGCACCATAAATTAATGAGAAGAAAAAAAGGAATACCCAGCTATAAAGGTCACCCAATTGGCTGAGCATTTGGAAAAAGTAAAATTTAGTTAGCTCTTCACTAAATGCTGTACATAAAAACCCAAATAAATTTAATGATTAAATGTAAAAAATGACAAATGGTTTGAAAATGTAAAAAATGACAAACGATGATAGAGCAAGGAAGATATATATAAAAGTACTGTGGAAATAAACATAGTGTGGTATATACCAAAAACAATCAATTCAAAAATGTGAATCTATTCAAACTAGTTTTGGAAAAATTCTGTCTAGAAATAAATGTAAGGAGAACTGCATACAACTGATATGTGAAACAATATTTCAAAAAGTCAGAATAACCTAAAAAAGAGACCAAAATAATAAAGGCTTTTAGCATGCTCTTGGCAGGTGAGAATTCTACCACTGAACCACCCAGGCACATAGCATACCCTTGTAGAAGAATATTCAACATTATAATGAAGCACTCCAAATTAATTTATAAATGTAACGCAATTCTATAGGGAATGTTTGTCTTTTTTTTTCCTCTCTCTCTCTTCCTTGACTTGTCTTTTTGGGAACCCAGCCATTATTTGATTCCTAGTAGGAGGGACCTTGTTGCCCAATACAGAAGACAACAAGCTTTCTGGAAACTGATGAGGGCAAGACTGTTAAGCACTGCCCCACCCCCCACCCCCCTAGGTGCTCCCACCACATCAGGCTTTTAACCTGCAACTAATAATATAAAGAAGGAGAGACAAGTTCAGATGCATTGCAGTGGTGATGATGGTTACATTTAGTCAATAGCATTAATGCCACCACTCATTCTTTCATTCATTCAACTGATACTGACTCAGGGCCTTACTGTGTGTTGGACATTGTGCTTAAGTGCTGGAGATGCAGCTGTCCACAAAACAGCCTGCAATGTTTGTTTCTCTATAGACTTAGGATGGGGAAGGAGAGAAGATAAAAATAATAGCCATAATAATAAAACTTTTATTCTGGGGAAGGAGAACAGATGAAAATAATAAGCATGATGACTGAGTAAATCGTGTGTTAGCTAGTAACAAATGCAACAGTCAGGGAGATGTGGGGCTGGGCCTATGAATGAGTGCCTGGGATAGACCTCAGTGCAAACATGACATTTGAGAAGAGACTTGTCTTAGTCTTGTGTCTCTAGAAAACAGACTGTGAAGGAAACATGTTTTGGCTAGCATTTTATTGGGAAATACAATCCCAGGGAAGAAGGCGCATCAGGAAAATGGAGTAAAACAGAGGATGAGATAGAACAAACCAAGGCAGAGCATTATTGAGCTGGATACGGCTTTCCAGAACCCTGATCGCTCAGTTATACAAGACTTTTTCAGAGACATCACATGAACCTATTCTGCCTCCAACACGAGGGAGAAGGGTGACTCCATCCACTCTCTCCCTCCCCCTTTTGTCAAACTTCATCATTTAGGAATTAGCCCCTCACACTTCTGAGTTGCATATGCGTGGGTGCCTGGTAAAATGGAGAGCTAGTGCCCATTGCCTTGAAGGTCAGTGGCAATATGGAACCTCAGGAGGTAAGAGGGAGGTTGTACCCATACGATAAAGAGGGATGCGGAGTAGCAGGCATGGTGGGGACATCAATCTAAAGCTGAAGCTACTGACACAGCAGCAACAACCCGGCTCCAGGCCCATGGGCCAGGGCAAGCCACTACTATCCGTAGAACGCAGGGCACATGTGTAATCTGACAGTGGTGTATAAAGTGAAGCCAGTGCATGCTTGAAGATGGCAAGGGCCTGAAAAGGAGGTGGGCAAGGTGGGGAGAGACCAGTTGGGAATGATAGAGCCAGAGCCTTGTAGCCATTTTAAAGACATTGGTTTTACTTTGAGTACAAGGAGCAGCTATGGCTATATTACATTTTTAAAGGATGACTCTGGTGGCTGTGCTGAAAATAGACTGTCAAGAGCAAGTGTCGGAATGAGGTGCTCAATTGGCAGGCCACTGCAGAAATTAATCCAGAGCTTTTGATGGTGACTTGAACCAGAGGAGTAGCAGGGGAGGAAAGAAGGAAAATATTCTGGACATAGTTTAAAGGTAGAGCCCACAGGGTTTCCTTGTTTCACACTTTTTGCAGAGTCAAATTTCCAGGGGACTAAGAAGCTGTTAAAACTGTTAAAAAATAAAATCAGAAAAACATTAGAAGGAACTATAGTCAGAAATAGGGAAGCCTTCTTAACATCCCCAAATTCAAAAGCCATAAGCAATATCAACATTAAATAGATAAAATGAACAGATAAGCAACAGAAAAGTAGAAAATACATGTTAATGTGGATGAGACCAAAGTTCAGTACCTAGAATATATAAGATATTGATAAGTCATGAAGAAAAAGTTGAACAGTTTAATGGGGGGAAAAAGGGCAAAACATATGCTGAGGATATTAGCAAAAGAGAAAATGCAAATAGCTATACACATACAAAAAGGCACACAACCTTACCAGTTAGTGGGGGAACACAAATTAAAACAGCAATGAAATGCCAGTTTTCATCCATCAGATTGGCAAATAAATTGAAAGATTCAAGAGTTGGACAAAGCATTATAGAGGGAACTTATACACCGTCTATGAAAGTATGTCATTGGCCAATACACCGAGAAGTACAAAGTGATAAAATATATTAAAGTGTAAAATAGCTGTCATCTCAATCCAGCAAATCCACTTGACACTTGTTTGAGAGAAATATTCTCATATCACTAAAGAAAAGGCTATGTACGTTTTTACTGTACTACTGAAAAATCAGAAGTTTCCTGAATTTCCACCAACAGAGGACTAAATAAAGCTATGAAACATACACACCAGGTAAAAGAATAAAATATATCCATAGGTCCCAATGGAAAGATACCTAATAGATAACATAACAAAAAAGGAAGTTGACTGAAAATACATAAGACAATAAAATTTGCATGATAAAAGGGTGTGATGCTCATCTAAGAAGAAGTTTTCTGAGTCCCCACAGTTGTGAGGTTAGGTAGAGAAAAATATAGTCATTATTAAATAACTGTGACATTAAAATAGTCTATTTTAGGAGGGATTTTAAAACATGCCCAAAATCTAGTGTGTGGCACTGATCTATTCACCAGCCTGATCATATTTGATCATATTCTTTTTTTTTTATCTTTATCTTTTTCTTTTTCTTTTCTTTTTTCTTTCTTTCCCTTTCTTTTCCCCTGGTTTCAGGTCTCTTCTGATTTGTTTAGTGTATATTTTTCTGGGGTAGTTGTTACCCTGTTAGCGTTTTGTTCTCTCATTCATCTATTCTCCTCTGGACAAAATGACAAGATGGAAAAAATCACCTCAAATAAAAGAACAAGAGGCAGGACCGACTGCCAGGGACCTACAGTACGGACATTAATAAGATGTCAGAACTAGAGTTCAGAATGACGATTATAAAGATACTAGCTGAGCTTGAAAAAAGCATGGAAGATATTAGAGAAACCCTTTCTGGAGAAATAAAAGAACTAAAATCTAACCAAGGTGAAATCAAAAAGGCTATTAATGAGGTGCAATGAAAAATGGAGGCTCTAGGGCGCCTGGGTGGCTCAGTTGGTTGGGCGACTGCCTTCAGCTCAGGTCGTGATCCTGGAGTCCCGGGATCGAGTACCACATTGGGGTCCCTGCTCAACAGGGAGTCTGCTTCTCCCTCTGACCCTACCCCCTCTTGGGCTCTCTCTCTCACTCTCTCTCTCTCTCTCAAATAAATAAATAAAATCTTAAAAACAAGACCCATCGATATGTTGTCTGCAAGAGCCTGATTTTAGACCCAAAGAGTGGGGGGGTGGAAAACCATTTACCATGCTAATGGACACCAAAAGAAAGCTGGGGTGGCAATCCTTATATCAGACAAATTAGATTTTAAACCAAAGACTATAATAAGAGATGAGGAAGGACACTATATCATACTTAAAGGGTCTATCCAACAAGAAGATCTAACAATTGTAAATATCTATGCCCCTAACATGGGAGCAGCCAATTTTATAAGCCAACTAATAACAAAATCAAAGAAACATACTGACAACAATAGAATAATAGAAGGGGACTTTACCACCACCCTCACTGAAATGAACAGATCATCTAAGCAAAAGATCAGCAAGGAAATAAAGACTTTAAAAGACACACTGGATCAAATGGACTTCACAGATATATTCAGAACATTCCATCCCAAAGCAACAGAAGACACATTCTTCTCTAGTGCCCGTGAAACATTCTCCAGAATAGATCACATCCTAAGTCACAAATCAGGTCTCAACTGGTACCAAAGGATTGGGATCATTCCCTGCCTATTTTCAGACCACAATGCTTTGAAACTAGAACTCAATTACAAGAGGAAAGTTGGAAAGAACTCAAATACATGGAGGCTAAAGAGCATCCTACTAAAGAATGAATGGGTCAACCAGGAAATTAAAGAATTTAAAAAATTCATGGAAACCAATGAAAATGAAAACACAACTGTTCAAAATCTTTGGGATGCAGCAAAGGCAGTCCTAAGAGGAAAGTATATAGCAATACAAGCCTTTCTCAAGAAACAAGAAAGTTCTCAAATACACAAACCAACCCTCCACCAAAAGGAGCTGGAGAAAGAACAGCAAATAAAGCCTAAACCCAGCAGGAGAAGAGAAGTAATAAAGATCAGAGCAGAAATCAATGAAATAGAAAACAAAAGAACAGTAGAACAGATCAACGAAACTAGGACCTGGTTCTTTGAAAGAATTAATAAGACTGATAGACACCTGGCCAGACTTATCAAAAAGAAAAGAGAAATGACCCAAATAAAATCATGAACGAAAGAAAAGAGATCACAACCAACACCAAAAAAATACAAACAATTATAAGAACATATTATGAGCAACTATATGCCAGCAAATTAGATAATCTGGAAGAAATGGATGCATTCCTAGAGATGTATCAACTACCAAAACTGAACCAGAAAGAAACAGAAAACCTGAACAGACCTATAATCACTAAGGAAATTGAAGCAGTCATCAAAAATCTCCCAGTAAACAAGATCCCAGGGCCAGATGGCTTCCCAGGGGATTTCTATCAAACATTTAAAGAAGAATTAATACCTATTCTTCTGAAACTGTTCCAAAACATAGAAATGGAAGGAAAACTTCCAAACTTGTTTTATGAGACTACCATTACCTTGATCCCCAAACCAGACAAAGACCCCATCAAAAAGGAGAATTACAGACCAATATCCTTGATGAACATGGATGCAAAAATTCTCAACAAAATACTAGTCAGTAGGATCCAACAGTACATTAAAAGGATTAGTCACCACGACCAAGTGGGATTTATTCCTGGGCTGCAAGGTTGGTTCAACATCCTCAAATCAATCAATGTGATACAATACATCAATAAAGAAAGAACAAGAACCATATGATCCTCTCAATAGATGCAGAAAAAGCATTTGACAAAGTACAGCATGGTTTCTTGATCAAAACTCTTCAGAGTATACGGATAGAGGGTACATACCTCAATATCATAAAAGCCATCTATGAATAACCCACAGCAAATATCATTCTCAATGGGGAAAAACTGAGAGCTTTCCCCTTAAGGTCAGGAATGCGGCAGGGATGTCCACTATCACCACTGCTATTCAACATAGTACTAGAAGTCCTAGCCACAGCAATCAGAAAACAAAAAGAAATAAAAGGCATCTGAATCAGCAAAGAAGAAGTCAAACTCTCACTCTTTGCAGATGATATGATACTTTATGTGGAAAACCCAAAAGACTCCACCCTAAAACTGCTAGAACTCATACAGGAATTCAGCAAGTGGCAGGATATAAAATCAATGCACAGAAATCAGTGGCATTCCTATACACCAACAACAAGACAGAAGAAAGAGAAATTAAGGAGTCAATCCCATTTACAATTGCACCCAAAACCATAAGATACCTAGGAATTAATCTAACCAAAGAGGCAAAGAATCTGTAGTCAGAAAACCATAAAATACTCATGAAAGAAATGGAGGAAGACACAAAGAAATGGAAAAATGTTCCATGTCATGGATTGGAAGAAGAAATATTGTGACGATGTCAATGCTACCTAGAGCAATCTACACATTTAATGCAATCTCTATCAAAATACCATCCACTTTTTTCAAAGAAATAGAACAACTAATCCTAAAATTTGTATGGAACCAGAAAAGACCCTGAATAGCCAGAGAGATGTCAAAAAAGAAAAGCAAATATGGTGGCATCACAATTCCGGACTTCCAGCTCTGTTACAAAGCTGTCATCATCAAGACAGTATGGTACTGGCACAAAAACAGACACACAGATCAATGGAACAGAATAGAGAGCCCAGAAATGGACCTCAACTCTATGGTCAACTCGTCTTTGACAAAGCAGGAAAGAATGTCCAATGGAAAAAAGACAGTCTCTTCAACAAATGGTGTTGGGAAAATTGGATAGCCACATGCAGAAGAATGAACCTGGACCATTTCCTTACACCACACACAAAAATAGACTCCAAATTGTTGAAACACCTAAATGTGAAACAGGAGTCCATCAAAATCCTAGAGGAGAGCACAGGCAGCAACCTCTTCGACCTCAGCCACAGCAACTTCTTCCTAGAAACATCGCCAAAGGCAAGGGAAGCAAGGGCAAAAATGAACTATTGGGACTTCATCAAGATAAAAAGCTCTTGCACAGCAAACGAAACAGTCAACAAAACCAAAAGACAACCAACAGAATGGGAGAAGATATTTGCAAATGACATATCAGATAAAGGGCTAGTATCCAAAATCTATAAAGAACTTATCAAGCTCAACACCCAAAGAACAAATGATCCAATCAAGAAATGGGCAGAAGACACGAACAGACATTTTTCCAAAGAAGACATCCAAATGGCCAACAGACACATGAAAAAGTGCTCAACATCGCTCGGCATCAGGGAAATCCAAATCAAAACCTCAATGAGATACCACCTCACACCAGTCAGAACGGGTAAAATTAACAAGTCAGGAAGCGACAGATGTTGGCGAGGATGCGGAGAAAGGGGAACCCTCCTACACTATTGGTGGGAATGCAAACTGGTGCAGCCACTCTGCAAAACAGTATGGAGGTTCCTCCAAAAGTTGAAAATAGAGCTACCCTATGACTCAGCAATTACACTACTGGGTATTTACCCCAAAGATACAAATGTAGTGATCCGAAGTGGTACGTGCACCCTGATGTTTATAGCAGCAATGTCCACAATAGCCAAACTATGGAAAGAGCCAAGATGTCCATCAACAGATGAATGGATAAAGAAGATGTGGTATATATATATATATATATACACACACAATGGACTATTATGCAGCCATCAAAAAAAAAAAAAAGAAATCTTGCCATTTGCAATGACGTGAATGGAACTGGAGGGTACATGGATGGAACTGGAGGGTATTATGCTGAGCAAAATAAGTCAATCAGAGGAAGACATGTATCATATGATCTCACTGATATGAGGAATTCTTAATCTCAGGAAACAAACTGAGGGTTGCTGGAGTGGTGGGGGGTGGGAGGGATGGGGTGGCTGGGTGATAGACATTGGGGAGGGTATGTGCTATGGTGAGCGCTGTGAATTGTGTAAGACTGTTGAATCACAGACCTGTACCTCTGAAACAAATAATACATTATATGTTAAAAAAAAAAAAAGAAGAAGAGGAAGAAAATAGTAGGAAGGGCAAAACAAAGGGGGGGAAATCGGAGGGGGAGATGAACCATGAGAGAATATGGACTCTGAGAAACAAACTGAGGGTTCTAGAGGGTAGGAGGGTGGGGGGATGGGTTAGCCTGGAGATGGGTATTAAAGAGGGCACATATTGAATGGAGCACTGGGTGTTATATGCAAACAATGAATCATGGAACACTACATCAAAAAGTAACGATGTAATGTATGGTGATTAACATAACATAATAAAAAATAAATAAAAAATAAATAAATAAAATAGTCTATTTTAATAGCTCAGTTTTAAAATTAGTTCCTGGACTTAAGTGAAATATCTACCCCTGCATGTCAGACTAAATTATTTGTCAGTCAGTCTCTTACTGATTATCAGCTATGACTTCAATAAAAATGCAATGTAAATCAATTGCAATATGAAAATGAAAATCATGCCGAATTTGTAACACTGCATGAAGTCCATTAAAGTGATCTGGGGAACGACACAAGTCACAGACCACACTATTCAAAATTAGCAATTTGAAGAAGAGAAGATAAGGAGGCATAGTAACAAAAACGAAGACTTTAAACAAAATGGTTTTAAGATCAAAATGTTTAGCAAACAGAGATTGCATGCATTAGCAAAATTGTTCTGCTTTAGAATTCTGCTGTAAAAGTCAAATGTGAAATAATTGATTTCATATCATGCTCTTATATAATTTTGTCAGAAAAATTTACAGGAAAACACTCGATTCATTCTTTAGTAGGCCCAAAATAGGAGCCGTTAAAAATGATACTTCTTTTTTGGCTACAATTAAGAGAAATATTCCATTTTTTAAATTTTAGTCTTATTTTCAAGATAAAATGCCAATAAAAGCTTTTCCCATGTATCTACAGTGACATGTCCTTTTTGTAAGGAATTTACATTAAGTGACATGTAGTATAAATTATAATAAATCCATAGACAAAGTGTTCAAATATCTTGGTGCGGTTTTAAGTTCTGATAACTTCAGAAGTATAGATTCTACAAATCTACTCCACCCCCCAAATTTGAAATAGTATTTATTTACATTTCCAGTATATGCATTTAACTTTCTGAATCATAAATTTTTATTTTTGTTCTAGTCTTTCTCATTGAAGATGGGAAACATTGACTAAAAAGAATTTAAAATTTATTATTTAAATTCACAAAATAAATATAAAGAAATTCAAGGGGCACCTGGGTGGCTCAGTTGGTTAAGTGTCAACTCTTGGTTTTGGATTGGGTCATGATTGCAGAGTCCTGAGATCAAGCCCCACATGAGGCTCTGCACTCAGCCTGGAGTCTGGTTGTCCCTCTCCCTCATCCTCTGTCTCCCCCCCCCACTCATATGTGCTCGCTCTCTCTCTCTCTCTCTCTCTAAAATCAATCAATAAATAAAACCTTTTTTAAAAAGAAATTCAAGTAATTAAAGTTTTGAATTATGTGTTTTGTAAGTTTGTAATACTTCTGATGTTTCTAAAGCTTAAAACTACTTACCTGTGTGTGCGTGTGTAGGCATATATCCTAGAACTATACAAGATAAAATAAAAGACTTCTTTTTTTTTAAGGATTTTATTTTTAAGTAATCTCCACACCCAATATGGGACTCGAACTCACAACCCAAGATCAAGAGTCACATGCTCTACTGACTGAGCCAGCCAGATGCCCCAAAATAAAAGACTTCTAACAGATGTTTCAAAAAAGAAAAAGCAAGTCCTCAGGATCTATTGAAATAGACATACAGACAGACCATGTTTCTTAAAGAAAGAATCAAATATTAAATATATCAATTCTTCTCAAATTAATGCCAATTAAAATCCAAGAATTATTTATGAAATCTGACACTTGTTAAAGAAAAAATTATTCTGACACATGTTAAAGATGAAAATTAAGACTTTATTCAGGGGATGACTGGTAGGCTCAGTAGGCTAAGCACCTGACTCTTGGTTTCTGCTCAGGTCATGATTTCCAGGCGTGAGTTCGAGCTGTGTCAGGCTCAGCACTCAGTGCGAATCTGCTTAATACTCTCTCTCCCTCTCTCTCTACCCTTCCCCCACCCCAGGGCGTGTGGACCCATGCTCTTTCTCTCTCGTCTCTCTCTCTCTCTCTAAAATAATTAAATAGATCTTTTTTAAAAAAAGACTTTAAGGGGGATTACTGCAATGGCAGTTTTGCAGCAGCTAAGAGACTTTGGCCTCAACTCTGAATACCACAAGAACAAGTGGATTTATAGCTGCAAGGTCATCAATGGATGGAAAATCACTAAGAGAAGATATCAAGGGTAGGGAGATTCTGGCTAAACAGACTTAACAGGATTCTTGCTGAAGGCCAGGGTGATCAGATATTGAGGCTGGAGCATGGTGGAGGTGAGGAATTTGATCAGATATCCTGGGGGATTAGATATTAACCATAGGAGATCTCACTACACGGACTTAGCAGGAGACTTGCTAAAACATGACTCTGCAGACATGGTGATGGATGCCCAAGGTCAAGGCTTAGTCTGGAAGGGGGCTCAGAAGAGCCTGACCAAAGGTTGGCCAAGGAAAGTATCCTTGTCATTCTAAGATTCTTTTAGGGGAAAAAAAGCTTACAAGGCACCAAAACAAAAATTTGATTTAAAAAAAAAAAAGTTTCCAGGACTGGCCTCTGGCATAGCAGCACAGCTCTCATCCAGGCCCCACCAGCTTCTCATATCATAGCCAACACCCAGTGCATCCTCATCACAATGAAGCGAAAAAGGGGGTACTAAGATCTGGTAGGAGAGATCATTAAAGTCTTGATGCAAAAGGGATGCCATCTCGTGACCATGATGTTCCTTTGGGTCTCTGAGGAACACCTGAAGCAGTACTATATTGACCTCATTCTTCCTGGACCTGGTTGGAACTAAGGGCTGGTTGTGGCCATGGTGTGGGACAGCCTGGATGTGGTGAAGTTGGGTGACTAATCTAGCACATTCTAAGCCAGGCTCCATTCTGGGAGACTTCTGTATTCAAGTTGACAGGGACATCATTCATGGTAGTGATTCAGGAAAAAGTGCTGAAGAAGAAATCAACCAATGGTTTAAGCCTCAAGAATTGGTCGACTACATGTCTTGTCCTTATGACTGGAGGCATAAATAAGAGGTACACAAAGCAGCTGTCTCCTTGGACACCACTTGATTTGTCTGTCCCTGGACACAGCTCTTCCTTCCACTAATCTGGAAGCAACATGATCAATGATCTTTTCTAAAGCATATTTACCAAAAAAAAAACCCTTTTGTCTCAGTCAGTGGAGCATGTGACTCTTAATATCAGGTTTGTGAGTTCAAGCCCCATGTTGGGTATAGAGATTACTTAAAAAAAAAAATCTTAAAAAATAACTTCGGAAACTGGAGAAAAGAAGAAGAAAGAGAAGGGGAAGGGAGAGGAGAAGAACAACTACCACCATCACCACCACCACCATCACTAGCAGCAGGGAAGATTTAACACTGCAGCAATGGGGAAATAGATCAATTTAATAGTGTATACTTAGATTTATAAATATTCATGAATTAGTGGAGAAAGGATGGCACCGTGACCACTGACTATCAATTGAGAAAAAAAATTGAAATTAGGTTGGTACTGTATACATTACATAAAAATAAATACCATATGGATTCAAATTTTAACAACACTAAAGCACTTGAAAAGTATAAATTAAAAATATGAGAGAATATGTTAATAATATAGGAGTTTGAAAGTTCTTCCTAAACAAGTCAGAAGGTTTAGAACCACAAGAGAGAAATTAGAATTGATCACAGAAAAATGTTAAATTTTCATGTGGAAAGAAACCCCAGGTAAAGTTAAATTATATGCAAAGGACTGAGAAATTTTTTTCAAAATGTGTAATGAGTACATGGTTTATATACGTTGTTTTTAAAAAGTTTCTATGAACCACTAACGAGAAAGAAAACAACCCAGTATAAAAGTAGGCAAAGAATATCAGCAAATAATTCACAAGAACAAAGATCCAAATTTTAAAAATTTGATGAAAAACTTGTTCAACTAGTTACCTAGAAATCTAAATGAAAACAATAATGAAATCTGTTTCAATTCGGTTGGGTAAAATAAGTTGATCAAAAAAAATTAAAGCTCGGGCGCCTGGGTGGCTCAGTTGGTTAAGCGACTGCCTTCGGCTCAGGTCATGATCCTGGAGTCCCGGGATCGAGTCCCGCATCGGGCTCCCTGCTCAGCGGGGAGTCTGCTTCTCCCTCTGACCCTCACCCCTCTCATGCTCTCTCTCTCATTCTTTCTCTCAAATAAATAAATAAAATCTTTAAAAAAAAATTAAAGCTCAATCATACCTAGTGCTTATGAAAATACAAAAAAAAATACAAGAAAAACTGACATTCTTATACTCTGTGATAGTAAATTATTATCATTCTTTTGGGGAACAATTTGTCAGAATCCTCACAAAGCATGCATTGCCTTTGACCCAATTATTCCACTTGCAGAAACATATGGTTCATAAACACAGTCTGTTTTACCTCAGCCCCTGTCTCTTGAATATAAATTACTCATACTTGATTCATAAATAAGGGGATGGATGCAAATATCACACAGAAGTTGTGTAGGTTTATACGTTATTTTTTCCAGGCAAAGGAAGCAGGGAAAGCATGAGTAGAAATAACAACTTTGAGGAGAAAAAGAAAAAGTCCACACCTGGGCTGATGCAGTAGTACCAGGACTCCCATTCAGCTCTTTTTATAGAAAATCAAAACTCAGTGCCTGCACCTAGGCTTCTCCCATGATGGCTCACCCTCAGTCCTATTTCACTCACTCGATGGCAGGTTTTGTTGCCATCTATGCTCACTTTCATGGCACTCACTCAGCTCACAGCACACTTCATCAACACAGGTAATGTTCCTGCATTTCCATTTAGTGATTTTTTACATTTTTGCTATCCATTGTGCCAGCCTACAGGCACACAGGATCTGTTGGCTGGGAAGTCCACACGATCTCCCCAAGTACCAGCTTGTTTTTGTTGGCACTCTGATTTCAAAGGTGCATAGGTATTAAGTGGTCTGCCACAACCCTATTTTATGTCCTGGTATCTTTTTTTTTTTTTTTTTTTTTTTTAATTTTTTTTTTTTTTTTAAGATTTTTATTTATTTATTTGAGAGAGAGAATGAGAGAGAGCATATGAGAGGGGGGAGGGTCAGAGGGAGAAGCAGACTCCCTGCCGAGCAGGGAGCCCGATGCGGGACTCGATCCCGGGACTCCAGGATCATGACCTGAGCCGAAGGCAGTCGCTTAACCAACTGAGCCACCCAGGCGCCCTATGTCCTGGTATCTTAATTGCCCTATCTCGAAGAACATGAGGTTTTTCAGGAATTCATAGATAGCATTAGAGAAGAAAGCCATACTCGCACAAGTTAGCAACAAGATAATGGGTGCAAGGATGATCATTGCAGGAGTATTCACAATGGTACATAATCAGAAACCTCAAGTCTATTAAGATATGGTTAGATAAAATGTAATCAGTCCTCTCTATAGAATCCTAAGCCATTATCAAAAACAGATAGATCCATAGGCATGGAAATTTCACCAAGATATAGTAAGTTTAAAAAGCAATATGTATTTTTAAAATTAAAATGAGGAATATAAATTTAAATCTAGTTGTACCAAATTGTCCCCAATTATGACATATAAGGATGCAAAGTTAACAATGGAGAATTTTCATGTTTTAGTAAATATGTTTATGTATAATTTAAGGCTTTTTGAAACAGTATGCAAATAGTCATCATTTTTGTAGTGATTTTTACCTAACATACTTTAAAATCCAAATACTAAAAATCAACAAGATAATTTTCAGCTCTTAGGATAGACGAGGATAAAAGTGGGAAAAGATAAGAAAGATGAATAGCCTTTATTAGTAAATCGCAAATGTTTATCTCCAAAATCATAAATAAAACTATAAATGCAAACTTGGGTATATGCAATCAATATAACTGATGTAAGTCAATATTTTCATTAACCTGGGAGCACACCAAGAAATACATGCAGTTTTCTGAAAATACGGATGCACAGCCCCACCTCCAGAAATCCCACTTCAGTCGGGAGAGGAGGAACATGAAAGTCAGACAGAATAACCAGGTGTTGAAAAGCAGTTCGTCTGCAGCAGTGAGCAAATGTGGGGGTGGTTAGAAGGGGGATAGATGGTTAGGGTGTAAAGAAGAGCAATGCTTTCCTTGCCTGAGTTCAGAATCAATTAAAAGACAAAGAAGTTAGGTAGAGGAGAAACGGAAAATCAGCGTACATGATAGCACCATTGCAGAACGTTGCTCAATCATATAACCATGAGAACTTCTTAACACCAGACCCCAGAGTTGGACATTTATCCTACTTACAGTCAACTCTTGGGAACTACAAGCACCGCCCTACCCCTACCAAGCCCACCCAAATAAGATTTATTTATGAGGTTCAGGCAAATACCAAGAATAGAAAAACCTTAGCTTCACAAGCCCAATTCCTACTCCTCAATTTATCAACCAGATCATTCACTCCTCCTCCCATGGAGGAGAGAGTGAGGACTGAGAGGTGCAGGAGTGTTAATCCATGTCCCTCATGTGGGAACAAGAAGGCAAGCAAAAGTGGGGCCCACCTCTTCTTACAGGGAGTTCAAGAGAAAGTAGATATTTGGGGCGCCTGGGTGGCTCAGTCTGTTGGGCGGCTGACTTCAGCTCAGGTCATGATCTCAGGACCCAGGGATCAAGCCCCATATGGGGCTCCCTGCTGAGCAGGGACCCTGTTTCTCCCTCTCCTCCCAGCTCATGCTCTCTCTATCTCTCTCTCTCTCAAATAAATAAATAAAATCTTGTTTTAAAAAAGTGGATAGGGCGCCTGGGTGGCTCAGTTGGTTAAGCGACTGCCTTCGGCTCAGGTCATGATCCTGGAATCACTGGATCGAGTCCCGCATCGGGCTCCCTGCTCGGCAGGGAGTCTGCTTCTCCCTCTGACCCTCCCCCCTCTCATATGCTCTCTCTCTCAAATAAATAAATCTTAAAAAAAAAAAAAAAAAAAGTGGATATTTAAATGAATAATTAGGGAAAGTCTACCACAGAAGATATGGAAAGGTTTCAAAGAATAATCAATTCACATTTATAAATATATCTATATGTATATATATACAATTTATATATAATATAAATTATGAAGCATACCTTAAAACCATTTCTACCATTTTAAAGAAAATGTGGTCCTTTCAGTTTTTTAAATATAACTTCTGCAGCAGATAAACTTAAATCCTTTATATAAAACATAAAATGCATCATTAACCTTGACTTACAGTTTTAAGAATATAGAATGTTCCCTGAATCAGTGATCCTCTGAAGAAGAAAAACAGGGTTGAAATTTATATCTTAAGTATCAAAGAATATCCCTTAGAATCCAAATTTCCACCAACCTATTTTACTTTATATCCTATTGTAATTTAACTGAAATCAAAATGTTTCCACGATCTACGTGCAGGCAAAAATCATAAAAGGGAATATATAAAGAACGACAAAGTACTTACAGATTCATTATAACTAGTGGAGTACTACAGAAATTCTCAACTGAAAGAACCCTGATGTCAAAAGAGGTAATGAGAAACAAAATGAATTGACAGACTCTTAATTTTGAGTTAGTAAGCAAAATGCCCTTACAAAATTCAAGCACCCTGTTCTTATCAGGACACATACCTTCAAAATACCTTAACCAGAGTAATTTGGGAATGGCTAGAGATGATACTTGGGATAAAAAATCAATTTTAACTTTGTTTACTTCTTATTTGATCCTTTCTCCCTCTTCCCATATTAGAGAAAGGACCAACTTACATTAAAACTCTTCTCCCCTTGTATCTTTCAGGTACAAGCCTGCAGGGATTTGAGAAGGCTTCTTCTGGTTATATTTGTGATAAGTACTGCCCATGGGGGGATTACACCTCCTCACTATGTTGAACTCAGGCTCACCATGTGACTGACTTTGACCAGTGAAATAAGAAATAGGATATCTCACTCTGTTTACTTTCCCCCACTGTGTCATGAGGACTAGCAATGTTCCAGAGAAGCTGGGACCATCGAGTGGGATGGTGGTGAAAATGAGGTGTAAGCATTTGCTGTTACAATATGACCTTGAGAGTTTAAAGTTGTTATTGACTGTGTTAGAGCATACCTATCCCTACAAATACCAAGAATCATCATCAAGAGAAAGGAAAGGAAATGCCTTTGATCTACTTTCCTCTTCTGTATTAAAAGTAAATAAAAATCCCTCTTTAAAAAAAAATTTCATCCCGAAGTGCTTGAATTGACTGATTAAAACAGAATAATGATCATCTGCTCTAGTAATATGTAGACTTTCTCCCTTACCATCTTTATTTCTGTATATACTGGTAACTACTTACTAAATACGGAAACTTTATTTTAGTCCTGGCTTTAGTCTTAAAAAACCCATCATCTGACATCTGATCTGGATCTATGTGAATGGCCATTTATGAAAAGAAGACAAATAGTACCAACTTTTCTCCCATTAGGAGAAAAAAATGCATTTTTTAGTTCCTGTATCAAATAATCTTCTGTTTATTTTTAGTGTGAATAAGCATACTTTAAATTAATCAGATAAAAGGGACGCCTGGGTGGCTCAGTTGGTTAAGCGTCTGCCTTCGGCTCAGGTCATGATCCCAGGGTCCTGGGATCGAGTTCCGCATCGGGCTCCCTGCTCCGTGGGGAGCCTGCTTCTCCCTCTGCCTCTGTCTCTCTCTCTGTCTCTCATGAATAAATAAATAAAATCTTTTAAAAAAATTAATCAGATAATGAATACTGATGGTGCTTTTAAAAAAACTATGTACTTTTCATATGAAAAATACTAATCTTAACACTGTCTTAGGCAAAGAAGGTTATGACCTACCAAAAAAGAGCTTGCTGCTTTCAATTACAATAACATTGTTGGAAAGAGTCTCACCACCTTTATTTGAATTGCACTTCTGTTGCTGGAGACAAGCTGCCAAATGTGTCTAGAATTGATTAATAAGGAGAATAATTGCCTCCTACTAATTTTAATCTTTTGTACAGCTTTGCCTCTCATGGGATAAACATGGGGACTATATGGCTTTATCATCAAATCTGAATCTAACCATCCCCTTGCCAGCAGCCAATGAGCTGCAAACATAAATTAAACTAGATAGAGGATTATATTGCTTGGCTGTTCGAAAATTTATATTACTGCAAAGCATGCAAGCAAAGACTAGCAGATGGTCAATACTAAGCAAAAGTTTCTTTCTGGATATTGCCCATCTGTTTTCCTTTTCGCATTTCTACTTCAAACTATTCTAGACATACTAATTTTTCCTTCTTTCTCTGTTTTGGGTGGTTTCATAAATTAGTTACTTGAATTTTCCATGGTCAAACAATTAATATAGAGCTGATAATTTCAATATAAGCAATAATATAATTACTAATTATATTATGTGCTTAGTAGATTCCAGTCACTCTCCCGAAGCTCTGTGCAACAAAAGATCATGTTTTTCTTGTTTGTTTTAACATAGGCAAAGAAAATCTCTTATTTACAGTCTTATTTACAGCCTTAAACCAAGAATTTTGAAACCTGAGCAAACTATCCCTTTTAAAGAAGTCCATGCATTTAGGGAAAAAAAAAAATTCTCATACTCATTGAACTTCCCTTCATGCTCTCCTGTAACAGCCAGTGGTCTCTCACAGCCTTGCTATTTTGTAGTTGATGACCCCAGGGGATCATTTAATCAGTGGCTTAGGTACCACATGCCACTGGCTATCAACGTTCTATCCTTTAATATCCTTTAATATTTGCTAGAGTTCTTCTGCCTTTAGGCCAGTTAACAAATCCCAGATTTCTTTACGTGCCTGTGCTCTTGGGTTCCTCCCTGCTCTGACCATGCTCCCTTAGGCTTATTGGAGGCAAACATTTCTGGCCCTAATTTTATATTAGTCAGGGATCTTCACTGAAAGCAACAAAGAATGACACTGGCTGACTCAAGATAAATATCAAAAGATATTCCAGGGTCTCCCACTGGAAAACCAGACAGAGGCCACAAGCTCAGAGCAGCACCCAGACCATCCCCTTCAAGCTGGCTGCTCTTCATGCTGCTCTTGCCACTGTTGGGCATTCAAAGCCATAGGAAGCACCCCTCACAATTCTGGATGTCACTGTCAGGCCTCCTGCTATCACTGCTGCCTCTGGAAGGTGGTTATTACTGCTATAGTGATCTCTGCCTTCCACCAAACACATTCACTTCTTTGTATATTTCTTTGCATCACTATCCCGTAATTCAAAGTATAGGCTACATGCATTTGGTTTCCGAGCCTAAGTGCGTGGAAAGGAGGCTGGATTGGACATGTGAGCATCATAAATACTTGCCATTCAACTTCTAGAGAGGAAAGTCAACTCCATCCTCCCCAGGGTTTTCAGGTAGGGAACTCCCTGTTTATAGGACAATGGTATAATGGTTAGCTGTATAACATGTAATGGATAGCTTAAACAAATGGAAAGGCAAACATTCAATATGAATTCAATATAAACAGCCAATTCTTGTCAACGCCAGGCAGTGTTTTATGAGCTCTCTATCTTTTAATTCATTACCTTCTTACATTATTTTCCTCATTTATGGAGAGGAAACAAAAATACAGTGAGGTTAAATAGATTCTCTGAGGTCACAGCTAATAACTGACAGAAAAAGAATTATATTTCAGGTCTGTCAGATGCCAAATCTACCTTCTTACCCATTATGGGCATTGTTTATAATTGCATAATTAACTTTCTCACAAGGTCCAAAGTGTATAGTAATTTTGACATACAATATTGCTTATCTTTTGGAGAAAGCTGACAAAGTGCTAAGGAAATGTCATATGAAAGAAGAATGTAACATCATGATTGAATTTTAAACCTGACTCATTAGATTAAGACTTTTGCCATAGGCCTAAAATTTCTTAGGATTCTGAAATTGGGTCAGAAGACTCTAGTTATAAAATTACACTTTACTTTAGAATATATTGTAAAGCTCAGAGCAGAAATCAGCAGACATTTTTTTCTGCTTTGGGACAATGACTCAATATCCTGCTTTCTGGATAGCAAAGATAATAAAGAAAGTGATATTGCCAGGGATACTTTTCTCTTCACTGGACAACAAAATAGTAAAATAATAGATTCTGACACTGATAGCAACCATATGTTATAAAAGTATGCTACTTTTGAGGCTTAAATCATTCATTTAACAATTTTTTTTGTTGTTTATGAGTATTTTCATATTTTAGGTTAATGGTATTATTTTGGGTATTGGTATTACATTTTGAGGTGGCTTGGCCAAAAAATGAGAACAAAAAGACCAATATAAGGTAATAGGGTTGCATTATTTGTCAGATACAATGGTCTCAGCCTGCTTAGTATGGGACATGATACATAATAGATGCTCTATAATCATCAGTAGATTTAAGAAACGCCAATGCTTTGATTCATCAGTGATTATCCAGCTACTATTCTTCCCATTGGTTTTGAAACCTTCTCCATTCTACTCAAACCTACATTTTCATGTCTCTTGAGATCAGCAGTTGATTTTGCCTTCTACTTTACTGAAAAGAGAAAGAGTCTCTCACACGAACTTTAAACGCTCTTCTCCATTTCAATGTTTCCTGTCATTGTACTTCTTCCTCCCCTCCTCCTCTTTCTTCTCTCTCTCTCTCCCCAGTCCCACCTCTCATTTTGCTCCATGCTTTTCTCTCTCTTACTTCCTTTCCCTCTTCCTTCTTAATTCCTTTCTCCCTCTCTTTTTCTTCAGGAAAGACAAGCCAGGAAAGCAGAAACAGAAAAAAGAAAAAACAAAACAGTGATCAATTAGAAGGCAAAGCCATGAGTTTGGGTTTTAGGGACAAGATTTCAGTCCCAGAAGGGGACACTTAAGATCAAGGCAGGGTCAAATACTCCATAAACTTAGCAGAGCCAGAGGATAAAAAGAGTGATTAAGGGACTTTGATGACACCAAGGGTAATTCCGGTTCATTTTGGTAGCAAACAATTTATTAAAGGTCCATCTGGGGCCAAGCCCAGGCAAGATCATGGAAATACAAAGATAAATGTGATATGACCCTTTGCTAGAACATCTCACGGTGCAGGAGAAGTGGCAGAACAGATAAAAGTTAAAAAAAATTTTATAATAAAATCCTCTAAAGAACAGAAAGAACATGTATAAAGTGCTATAGAAAGTATATGAAGGAGTATATTATTGTGAGCTCCTCTAAGAATAGATCCTGAGCCAAGAATTAGAATGCAAATAGTTTTATGGCAGAAAGGAACACAGCCATTAAAGGGTACATTATTAAGCTATCACTGTGAAAGAAACTCCAGGAAACACAGTAAAACACATACCTCAAGATTATTCCAGCAAAACACATCCCCACATTACATAGCATTGTATGATACTTAGTAATTAGGGGCTGCTCCCAATGAATGTTAATTCCCAGGTATTTCTATACCTCATTTCTTCCTCCCCACTCTTATTTTGTGAAATAGACTGATTAGCAGGATGACAAAGTAAGTACAACAGCCCATAGGCTGCTGTTAGACTAAAATGACCACTGGAAATCAGGCCATTGTATGTGGAAAGAAATGGCAGAACCAAGGAGATATAGACAAAACACAAATGATGTCCATTGCAAAAAACAAGAGTCAGAAAAAGTTACAAGCAGAGGTGAATTTGACTGTGACCTTGAAATACAAATGGGGTTTTTTGAGGCAATAAGTAATGCGAGATCAAAAAAAGAAAAAAAGTAATGCAAGATCATCTTAGGAAGAGAAGATATGTGATTGGAACATACTGTATACATCTATAAAATAGCATGCATTTCAGAGCAGATAGAGTATTTATGGGCATAGAGATAAGCCTGGAAAGGTAACCTGGAATCACTGTAAACATTCCTGTCTGCCATGGAGCAGATATACTCAGCAGTCATCACAGGGTGCAGATCAAAACCATGTTTTATGATTGTCAGCATTATAGAATGCTGTCTTCTAAGTGACTCACATAGTATATTTTCTCTCCTACTCCTCACAACCACTACAGTCCCCATTTTATAGAATAGGAAACCGAGGCATGGAGTAGCTAAGCAATTCACCCAAGGTTGGGCTGACAAGGTAGAGCTAGAATTTTAACGCAGGTAGTCTGACAGCTGGGTCATGACTCTGCCACTGCATATATTAACTCCAATGCTTCTGAGAGTGTTTTGAACGATAAACTATAAATGGAGACCCAATAGCAATGAAAACCCATAAGAGGCAATACCAAAGACCAGACAAAAGATAATGGAATTCCTGGAGTAGGAAATAAGAGTTCGGGTAATCAGATTTGATCAGCTTTTGAAGTAAAAGCATAGAATTTGACAAACAATTACATGAAGAATATGAAGCAGAGGGTAGAGTTAAGGACAACAACAAACTGAAACTCTTAATGTTAATGGTATTACTAAAGTAGGGAATTTGAAGGAACATGTTTCCACTCATAAAGATAATGAATTCATTTAATTAATCCATGTACCCTATCAACAGGAGCAAGCCAGAATCCCAGTTTTCAGGAATAAAGAAGTGGGAGCTGGATTAGTGCTCATGGTGATGATTCTGAGCCTCCATCTACTGACTAAGCGATCCTTATTCTTCCTTCCCTTGTGTTTAAACCAGTTTCAGGACAAAGTTGATGGAGACAATGATTGTGAGAGAAGAAAAATTGCAGAGCCTGATGAACCAGTCCAACCCTGACAGCTGGTTCAAATCTCCAAAATAATATTGTTAAAGCTGTATAGGTTTTTTAGCAATTCCATAGGAAATATGATCCATTTTACTTCAATGTCTGTTGTTCTATACAAGGTTCTTGGTTGAATACCTGAAACTAATATTTCTATTTTAAGCAGAACAAGAAATATATGAAAGGCTATAGTATAGCTTATATACTTGAAATTTACTTTACAAAAATTTTTCTACTTAAAATCATCAAAAAAAATCAGAATTAGGGCAATGGTAGAGAAGTCATTCATGCCATCATATTTTCCTCATAAGTAAATATTTCTGAAATCTACTGACTTTAAGCAATCTAAGGAATTACACTCTAAAGGTTTCCAAATGTAATGCTAGCCTCCCATAATATAAAAGGGACCTATGAGTCGAATTTCTTAATTGATTTATTTCTCCATATCCCCGGTGATCAAACTAACCTCTAAATTTAAAGTAAGAAACCTACTATCATTCACACAACTGAAGTAAAATGAAAACAATGTAGGGAAATAGCCCCTGAAATACAGTGTAAGTGGAATATACCATTCTTTGCCTTGAGATTCATTAGCATCTTTGTTTTGTTCTTTTTGTTTGCTTGTTTGTTTACTTTCTAAGATCATAGAGCTCAGAACTGAGCTTTTGTCTGCATCTCTTACCAATATGAAATAATCTTATTAACAGCAATACTTCAAATATCTCTGAATTATGATTCTCTCTGTCTATGAAAAATTCTCACCACCCCCACCCAGTACCTCACCACCTGTTGTCTAATAGATGCTCCCAAATGATTTTCTGGTCTTAGTTCAACATTTCCCTGAAGTTTGCTAAGTACCAAGGTACTCTATAGTGGCCCCTCACACAGCTGCTGCTCTCTGTACCCTCCATGAAAATATTATTTCAGAATAAGGACAGCTTCTCTTGTTGCTTACAAAGCTACAAACCCACTAGAGAACAAAATGACACTGAATTTCCTTGAGTTTCCACTGTGTATGTGTCATGCTGTGTTGCTCAGATAAAATAAACAAGTGGAATGTCTCTCTTTTCTGTTACACATTAAAGCAGAGTATTGAACCAACATTGCTGGAGCTTCCTTTGGTTCATGGAGTCCTTTATAGAAAGAGTCTATGGGACTGTCTCTGCATTGTGTCAAATTCCCACCCCAACCAAGTACAAACCACATCTAAGTCTTGTCTCCTTTGTGCAAATAAATTCATGACTGGCCTGACTAAGCAATAACTCCTTTTACATATGGTATGCAGTATCTCAACTATCAAACTGTGGGTTGAGCCTGCCTTTCTGGAGGATTTTAAGAAATATTAGAACCATAATCTTCCCAGGGAATTTAAGCATGGTTTGGCCTGAAGATATGTACACTATTGAGGTGTTCTTCCTGGAAATCTTTTCTAGGCTAACCAATGTTTCCTCATCCCTAATCCTTCTAATTCCTCCAAGGCAGTCATATACAAACCCATGTTTATTTGCTCTGTGTAGTTGTTGCATGTGGATAAAAATGTATAAAAAAAAACCTGAAGAATTTTGGCTCTAAAACCTTAAAAGGTTTGGTGCAGACTCATATTTCATTTATTTATTTGAACTATAAGCAAAATTGCCTTTTGCAGTCCCTAAAGAATTAAAGTAACTGTCCACTTTTATCACAAACCATCCTGAGCTTGTGTTGTAATACTAACTTAATGTTCTCAAGCTCATTCTACTCAGAGTTTTGCCTCAGCTCATCCAGGGTGATTTGCTAAAACCAAAAAGAAGAGAATGTTAACTCTTCGCCTCCCTAGACACAGTTGTCAGTTCTGGAAGTCTATTTAAAGAAGGAGGTGTGGTTATTTGCTGACATCAGAGAAATAGGGGGAGAGATAAAACCATGTACAACTTTGATATATATTATACTCTGGCATACTTAAATCATTCATTACTCAACCAGATCTAGAAATGCAATATCATTCATGCTTCCAGATGAAATGTTGTCTGAACCAAGCATGATGGAACCACAGAACAAGTGTCTTCCAGATGTCATGAAAAGCTAAGTTATCAGGAGGTATAGTTTTGAAACAAGTGTTCAATTTTCATAACTGATAATGCCCTCATTTGGGACACATCACCCAATACACACAACCACAGTCATTTAAGACTCTTAGATCTCCAGATCCATAAACTTCAAGAAAATCTACATAGAAAAGTAGATAAAATCTCTGGGATTAGAGGTTCTAAGTGAGAAAAAATAGTCTAGCAATTACGGTAATATCGGTAGGTATGTTCCTTAGATGTGGCTTTATTTATTTCTATACATAATTTAAGATGTACAGCTATATTTACAAGATCCTCAAGATTAGTTTCTGTTATTTTTGTGATTATTTTTGCTGATTTTGATAAAAGTGTAGTGTATTTGTTAGTCATCTAGTTGGTACTTATTGGCTCCTTTCTCTTCCCTATATTCATTAATTTCAATTTGGGTATCTACCATTCCACTATGCAGCCCATGTGTTCTGGGGAAAGTTAAATCTGAGGAAGTAGTATTTAGTTGACCAAAGCCAGTCAATATATTTCCATTCTCTTGCATAGTGACAGGTTCAAATGGACACGACCTTAGCCAATCCAGCCAGAAATTAAATTTTAAAAAGTAAATTTTAAGACTTTGACTTAAAACCTTGAGAAAAAAAAACACTTCTATTTCTGCATGATGTGTGGTTTCGAAGACTGGAATTGCTGCAACTATTTTATCAATATGAGAAAAGCTCAAATGAACTTAACAATGGAAGGGAAAATGAAAAAAAAATGGGTCCTTAAGTCACTTTCACTGGAATTTTTTTTTGTTACACGTATAATAAAGAATAAAAAATGCAGTATAATGTGATACACAAGCCAAGGCATATTACCTATTGATATGGAATTCTCATCTCTAGAAATGTCTTTCGCTAGAGGTTCTGCTTTTAAAATATGGCATTAGGCACAAATGACTTTAATCCTCTGCTATTTTTATGTGATAAAAAATAAAATATCACTTATTCTAATAATTATCTTCCATTTTTGAAATATTTTTATAAATAGAAATAGTAATAATTTCTTTTAAATTCATATTACAGTTGTTGAAAGGCCACATGATTATTGATCTATCTTGGCGATTACATGTACATATACCACATGCTTCACGAATGATGAAAAGACCAAATGGAGACGTTAATATGTTGGAATATCTTAGAATTTTATTAGAGGCTACTCCTCTAACATTTAAGGATTTTTTTTCTCCAAAAATTCACTCAAATTATTACCATATGTTTTGATATAGAGATGGACTACTTAATATTAAAACTTTATCAAAAGTCATCAATAGGGGCGCCTGGGTGACTCAGTCGGTTAAGCGTCTGCCTTCCGCTCAGGTCATGATCCCAGGGTCCTGGGATCGAGCCCCGCATTGGGCTCCCTGCTCCACGGGAAGCCTGCTTCTCCCTCTCCCACTCCCCCTGCTTGTGTTCCCTCTCTCGCTGTGTCTCTCTCTGTCAAATAAATAAATAAAATCTTTAAAAAAAAAAAGTCATCAATAATAAATTACTTTAAAAGATCAATAATTGCAAAGGAGAAATAATAAGTATTTAAAACATTTAATTTACTACTATTCTTAAGAATATCATGCACTGAGGGACGCCTGGGTGGCTCAGTCGGTTAAGCGTCTGCCTTCGGCTCAGGTCATGATCCCAGGGTCCTGGGATCAAGTCCCGCATCGGGCTCCCTGCTCCGCAGGGAGCCTGCTTCTCCCTCTGCCTCTGTCTCTCTCTCTCTGTCTCTCATGAATAAATAAATAAAATCTTTAAAAAAAAAAAGAATATCATGCACTGAATTGTGTAAGCATGTCACATTCTAAAGTATGAGAATGTTGTATATTGTATTGTGATGATAATATTAAATTATATAACCATCAGGTTTATATAACATAAGTTTGATACTTATAAAAACTAAATATTATCATTATTTAGATATTTTAAATATTTATATATGAGCTATATATATTAATAATAGTTTAAATTTTTAAATTACTGACCGATCAGGAATCAATTTTCATGTATTCTTCATAATAATTCTTAGAGGTAGATACTGTTATTATTCCTCTTTTTTTCAGATAAAGAAACTAAGGTTTATAGACATTCAATAACTTGGTCAAGGTAAACAGCTAGCAGACAAGTGAGACTCAAAACCATTAAATCTAACTTCAAGCCTTTGGGATTAATCATTGCATGACTTTTCCCAGAATATCAGACCTTTTCCAATGTAAAATTTAGCAAAATAAAAAATTTTTAATTACTACAAATGTATGAGACAGATGATAAACAGTTAATTGATGAATAGAATTAAATCCAGCAATTAAGCAAGCTAATTATTTCCAGTAGTGACAGGTATTTTGTGCCACTGGTAACTAAAGAAATAATGAGTTACAGAGTTTATATGTTCAGATAGATTGAATTTAGAAATACTTGTCTGAGGAGATAAAGTTTTAAGAACTATTTAAAAGATTAATTTTCTTGTTAATCATAATATGTTGCATTTCAGAAAGCCAAGAAACTGTGCAGAGATGGGAATAAATTGCTCAGATGGTAGATTTTTTATTTATAATTATTCCAATTATTTTGTTAAATGATATAAAAATATTTTATAAAATGTTATAGTTTTTGCTGTTTTATGCATATAAATACTTGGTACTTTCCTATCATTCTTCCAGGATTCATTCACCTTATCACTTCATATATTTATGCTCACATAATGTCTTAAAAATACCATCTAATTATACTGAATCCAAGTACCACTCAGCTACCTTAACAGTTTCGGAAACTGTACAACTCTTTCCAAAGATAGAAAGACTTTGTCACCAAAGACTTTGTCATTTGGGGATACTGCCAAGATCTTATTGTCAAAGCTTCTCAAAGAAACAGATTCCAGTAAGGCATATACACTGTACGGATTGGAAAAATACCCCACATCAGCCATGGAATTACCATGATGCTGAGCACAGGGTCAAAAAAAAAAAAAGGCACCATTGAATAAACTAGTCAGATGATTAAAATTGATTTTTGATAAAATATATATTTGCAACAGCCCCCCACGCTGTGATCTCTCTCTCTGTCTCTGCCTGGGCCACCACTTTTGGCTAATTTCTTAGTTCGTGATTGTTTCCTATTCTTTTTTTTTTTTTTTAAGATTTTATTTATTTATTTGACACACAGAGAGAGACAGCGAGAGAGGGAACACAAGCAGGGAGAGCGGGAGAGGAAGAAGCAGGCTCCCCACTGAGCAGGGAGCCCGACGTGGGGCTCGATCCCAGGACCCTGGGATCGTGACCTGAGCCCAAGGCAGACGCTTAACGACTGAGCCACACAGGTGCCCCGATTGTTTCCTATTCTTTATCGCTCTGTAATTTTTTACATGTCACTTAGTCTTCTCTGTGATTTGGTATCAGAGGCAAAATATAAACTTCATTTCATAACAACAGTCTTTAAATTACAAGTATTCTTTTCTGTAAATAACATACCCGAATGACTGTTCTGGCAACCATCTCAGCTCCACTGCAATCTCTATGCTGGTGATTTGCTGTTATCCCCTGGGCGAACCCTCACCACCATATATATTCTCCTCCTTCTTTCCTAATCCCAGTGGATTACATTACTGGAAGTTCTCTCTTCATCTGGTTTACTGTTGGATTTGGACAAAGGAAGACACTATCAAAGGAATGGTGACAAGGAAAGAGAAAGTGAAATTTTTTTCTCACCACTTCCTTATTTTGGGTTATGTTTCTGAAAGTAGCTTTCCCTCCCCCACCAACCCACCCACCATCTACAGCTCCCACTGTGTGTCCCTTCCTCCATGATTCCATTTCTCACTGGGACCCCATACCAGGAATTTTTTCCTCTGACCCTTCGGATCAAAGGACAGATAATGGCTTCTTCTTTGCCGATTCGGATGCCTTTTATTTCTTTTTGTTATCTGCTTAATTTCTCCTTAATTTCTCTTTCTTCTGTCTTGTTGTTGGTGTATAGGAATGCCACTGATTTCTGTGCATTGATTTTATATCCTGCCACTTGACTGAATTCTGTATGAGTTCTAGCAGTTTTGGGGTGGAGTCTTTTGGGTTTTCCACATAAAGTATCATATCATCTACAAAGAGTGAGAATTTGACTTCTTCTTTGCCGATTCGCCTGCCTTTGATTTCTTTTTGTTTTCTGACTGCTGGGGCTAGGACTTCTAATACTGTGTTGAATAGCAGTGGTGATAGTGGACATCCCTGCCATGTTCCTGACCTTAGGGGGAAAGCTCTCAGTTTTTCCCCATTGAGAATGATATTTGCTGTGGGTTATTCATAGATGGCTTTTATGATATTGAGGTATGTACCCTCTATCCGTATACTCTGAAGAATTTTGATCAAGAAACCATGCTGTACTTTGTCAAATGCTTTTTCTGCATCTATTGAGAGGATCATACAGTTCTTGTTCTTTCTTTATTAATGTATTGTATCACATTGATTGATTTGCAGATGTTGAACCAACTTTGCAGCCCAGGAATAAATCCTACTTAGCCGTGATGAATAATCCTTTTTTTTTTTTTTAAGATTTTATTTATTTGTGAGAGAGAGAATGAGAGACAGAGAACATGAGAGGGAGGAGGGTCAGAGGGAGAAGCAGACTCCCTGCTGAGCAGGGAGCCCGATGTGGGACTCGATCCCGGGACTCCAGGATCATGACCTGAGCCGAAGGCAGTCCCTTAACCAACTGAGCCACCCAGGCGCCCATGAATAATCCTTTTAATGTACTGTTGGATCCTATTGGCTAGTATTTTGTTGAGAATTTTTGCATCCATGTTCATCAAGGATATTGGTCTGTAATTCTCCTTTTTGATGGGGTCTTTGTCTGGTTTAGAGATCAAGGTAATGGTAGCCTCACAAAATGAGTTTGGAAGTTTTCCTTCCATTTCTATGTTTTGGAACAGTTTCAGAAGAATAGGTATTAATTCTTCTTTAAATGTTTGGTAGAATTCAGCTGGGAAGCCATCTGGCCCTGGGTTTTTGTTTGTTGGGAGATTTTTGATGACTGCTTCAATTTCCTTAGTGGTTATAGGTCTGTTCAGGTTTTCTATTTCTTCCTGGTTCAGTTTTGGTAGTTTATGTATCTCTAGGAATGCATCCATTTCTCCCAGATTATCTAATTTGCTGGCATATAGTTACTCATAATATTTTCTTGTAATTGTTTGTATTCTTTGGTGTTGGTTGTGATCTCTCCTCTTTCATTCATGATTTTATTTATTTGGGTCATTTCTCTTTTCTTGTTGATAAGACTGGCCAGGGGTTTAGTAATCTTATTAATTCTTTCAAAGAACCAGCTCCTAGTTTCATTGATCTGTTCTACTGTTCTTTTGGTTTCTATTTCATTGATTTCTGCTCTGATCTTTATTATTTCTCTTCTCCTGCTGGGTTTAGGCTTTATTTGCTGTTCTTTCTCCAGCTCCTTTAGGTGTAGGGTTAGGTTGTCCCACTCTTTGCAGATGATATGATACTTTATGGGAAAAACCCAAAAGACTCCACCCCCAAACTGCTAGAACTCATACAGGAATTCAGTCAAGTGGCAGGATATAAAATCAATGCACAGAAATCAGTGGCATTCCTATACACCAACAACAAGACAGAACAAAGAGAAATTAAGGAGTTGATCCCATTTACAATTGTACCCAAAACTATCAGATACCTAGGAATAAATCTAACCAAAGAGGCAAAGAATCTGTACTCAGAAAACCATAAAATACTCATGAAAGAAATGGAGGAAGACACAAAGAAATGGAAAAATGTTCCACGCTCATGGATTGAAAGAAGAAATATTGTGACGATGTCAATGCTACCTAGAGCAATCTACATATTTAATGCAATCCCTATCAAAATACCATCAATTTGTTTCAAAGAAATGGAACAACTAATCCTAAAATTTGTATGGAACCAGAAAAGACCCCGAATAGCCAGAGCAATGTTGAAAAAGAAAAGCAAAGCCGGTGGCATCACAATTCCGGACTTCCAGCTCTATTACAAAGCTGTCATCATCAAGACAGTATGGTACTGGCACAAAAACAGACACACAGATCAATGGAACAGAATAGAGAGCCCAGAAATGGACCCTCAACTCTATGGTCAACTAATCTTCGACAAAGCAGGAAAGAATGTCCAATGGAAAAAAGACAGTCTCTTCAACAAATAGTGTTGGGAAAATTGGACAGTAACATGCAGAAGAATGAACCTGGACCATTTCCTTACACCACACACAAAAATAGACTCCAAATGGCTGAAAGACCTAAATGTGAAACAGGAGTCCATCAAAATCCTAAAGGAGAACACAGGCAGCAACCTCTTCGACCTCAGCCACAGCAACTTCTTCCTAGAAACATCGCCAAAGGCAAGGGAAGCAAGGGCAAAAATGAACTATTGGGACTTCATCAGGATAAAAAGCTTTTGCACAGCAAACGAAACAGTCAACAAAACCAAAAGACAACTGACAAAATGGGAGAAGATATTTGCAAATGACATATCAGATAAAGGGCTAGTATCCAAAATCTATAAAGAACTCATCAAACTCAACACCCAAAGAACAAATGATCCAATCAGGAAATGGGCAGAAGACACGAACAGACATTTTTCCAAAGAAGACATCCAAATGGCCAACACACACATGAAAAAGTGCTCAACATCTCTTGGCATCAGGGAAATCCAAATCAAAACCTCAATGAGATACCACCTCACACCAGTGAGAATGGCTAAAATTAACAAGTCAGGAAATGACAGATGTTGGCGAGGATGCGGAGAAAGGGGAACCCTCCTACACTATTGGTGGGAATGCAAGCTGGTGCAGCCACTCTGGAAAACAGTATGGAGATTCCTCAAACAGTTGAAAATAGAACTACCCTATGACCCAGCAACTGCTCTACTGGGTATTTACCCCAAAGATACAAATATAGGGATCCGAAGGGGTATGTGCACCCCGATGTTCACTGCAACAATGTCCACAATAGCCAAACTATGGAAAGAGCCAAGATGTCCATCGACAGATGAATGGATAAAGAAGATGTGGTATACACACATACACACACAAAATGGAATATTATGCAGCCATCAAAAGGAATGAAATCTTGCCATTTGCAACAATGTGGATGGAACTGGAGGGTATTATGCTGAGCAAAGTAAGTCAATCAGAGAAAGACATGTATCAGATGATCTAACTGATATGAGGAATTCTTAATCTCAGGAAACAAACTGAGGGTTGCTGGAGTGGTGGGGGGTGGGAGGGATGGGGTGGCTGGGTGATAGACATTGGGGAGGGTATGTGCTATGGTGAGCACTGTGAATTGTGTAAGACTGTTGAATCACAGACCTGTACCTCTGAAACAAATAATACATTATATGTTAAAAAAAAAAAAGAAGAAGAAGAAGAAGATAGTAGGAAGGGAAAAGTGAAGGGGGGGCATCGGAGGGGGAGATGAACCATGAGAGACTATGGACTCTGAGGAACAAACTGAGAGTTCTAGAGGGGAGGGGGGTGGGGGATGGGGTAGCCTGGTGATGGGTATTAAAGAGGGCACATACTAAATGGAACACTGGGTGTTATACGCAAACAATGAATCATGGAACACTACATCAAAAACTAATGATGTATGGTGATTTACATTAACATAATAAAAAAGAAAAAACAAAGGATATATAATAGCTAGGCTCTGAGAATCTCAAGATACCTTGTTTATTTCCTCAACATTGCCCATACCAGCACAGCTAGTTCTTTCATAGAAGAACCTTCCTTTGAGTCATCTAAGGTGAATTGTTTCCTGACAGGACCATTTAGTCACCAAAACTGTTCTCCACATTATTGCTATGGATAGCTTGATTTCCTTCTACTGTTGGACCTTCAGTTCCCAATCACCTCCTAAATCATTAGCTCCATTCTAGCAAAGATTTTTCTTTCTTACACAATGCTTATTGTAAGCACTCAGTACCCTGAACACAAAGCAAGTGTCCAATAAATGTCTGTTGAATGAATGGTTGGAAGTCACTGCTAAAGATCAGGAGTAAAATGTTCACAGCTATGATTAAAATTATCCCCATTTGGGCGCCTGGGTGGCTCAGTTGGTTAAGCGACTGCCTTCAGCTCAGGTCATGATCCCGGAGTCCCTGGATCAAGTCCTGCATCGGGCTCCCTGCTCGGCAGGGAGTCTGCTTCTCCCTCTGACCCTCCTCCCTCTCATGCTCTCTGTCTCTCATTCTCTCTCTCTCAAATAAATAAATGAAATCTTTAAAAAAAAAAAATCATCCCCATTTTGCCACTGGCCTGAAGAAAATCTGAATTATATCACAGAACTCTACCTCTGAAACTAATAATATGCTATATGTTATTTAATTGAATTTAAATAAAATAACTTTTTTTAATATTTAGGATTCTTTGTATAAAATTTTAAAAAAGAAAAGAAAGTCTGAATTATATTTAGTTCAATTAGAATTTGCATTAGTTTGTGTTTGAGTTATATAGTAGTTCAACCTCATTATAAATTAAATGGACTATGATACATGTCTTTCTCTGATTGACTTATTTTGCACAGCATAATACCCTCTAGTTCCATCCACGTCGTTGCAAATGGCAAGATTTCATTCCTTTTGATGGCTGCATAATATTCCAGTGTGTGTGTGTGTGTGTGCGTGCGTGTGTGTGTGTGTGTGTTTATATATATATATACATATATATACCACATCTTCTTTAGCCATTCATCTGTCAGTGGACATCTTGGCTCTTTCCATAGTTTGGCTATTGTGGACATTGCTGCTATAAACATTGGGGTGCACGTACCCCTTTGGATCACTACATTGTATCTTTGGGGTAAATACCCGGAAAAATGAAGGGGGGGAAATCGGAGGGGGAGACGAACCATGAGAGACTATGGACTCTGCGAAAGAAACTGAGGGTTCTAGAGGGGAGGGGTGTGGGGGGATGGGCTAGCCTGGTGATGGGTATTGAAGAGGGCACGTATTGAATGGAGCACTGGGTGTTATACGCAAACAATGAATCATGGAACACTACATCAAAAACTAATGATGTAATGTATGGTGATTAAAATAATAAAATAAAAATTTTTTTTAATTAATTAATTAATTAAATGGACTAGGGGCGCCTGGGTGGCACAGTTGGTTAAGCATCTGACTCTTGGTTTTGGCTCAGGTCATTATCTCAGGGTCATGAGATCGAGCCCCATTGGCTCCCCTCAGAGTCTGCTTAGGATTCTCTTCTCCCTCTCCCTCTGCCCTTACCCCAGTGCTCATGCACTCTCTCCCTCTCTTAAATAAATATATCTTTTAAAAACAATAATAAAAATAAGTTAAATGGACTTTTTTAGTTCTTCTAGGAAATGGAACTTCTACCAAATATTGTTTCTAAAGGACTATGCATCACAATTTGCAAATAGATATATTTATACATAGACATTTGGAAATAACCTTCAAAACTGAAGGCAAAGTAAGCTTCCTCCCTTTGCTCCTATAGTAGTCCTGGAAATGTTATAGCCTCTTAATAAATGGTTAATATATGGTTATAGAAATACTGATTATGGGAAAAAGAAAGATGATGTTTTGGGTATAAGTCAGGGGACAGTTTTAAAGTTGTATCCTCAAAGGTATGTTTTCTCATATCTGTGAATATCTGAATGGGATGAAATGTGTTCACCCAAAATTCATATTTTGAAATCCCAAATCCCAGTACCTCAGAATGTAACCAATATTTGGAGGTAGAGCCTTTAAAAGGAAAATTAAGGGGGCACCTGAGTGGCTCAGTCAGTTAAGCATCCAAATCTTAATTTGGGCTTAGGTCACAATCTCAGGGTCGTGAGATTGATCCCCACATCAGGCTCTGTGCTCAGCACAGAGTCTGCTTGGGATTCTCTCTCCTCTCCCTCTACCTCTGCTTGTCCCCACCCATGCTTTCTCTCTCTATCAATCTAAAATAAATAAATAAATCTTTTTTTTAATGTTATTTTCGTCACCATACAGTACATCATTAGTTTTTGTTGTAGTGTTCCATGATTCATGGTTTGCATATAACACCCAGTGCTCTGTGCAATACGGGCCCTCCTTAATACCCATCACTGGGCTAAATAGATAAATCTTTAAAATATTAAACAATAAAATAAAAAGATAATTAAGGTTAAATGTGGTCAGATGGATGGGCCTTAATCGATGTGACTGTATTTGGAGATAGGGCCTTCAAAGAGGTGATTTAGTTAAAATAAGGCCGATGGTGTGAGGCTTTAATCCAATATGACTGGTGACCTTATAAAAGAAAGACACCAAGAATGCTCAGGCACTGAGAAAAGGCCATGTGAGGACACACTGGGAAGACAGCCATCTACTAGCCAAGAAGAATAGCCTTACCAGAAACCAACCCTGCCAGCACCTTGATCTTCTATTTCCAACCTCCAGAACTGTGAGAAATGTTTTTATTTAAGCTACCCAATGCATGGTATTTTATTATGATAGCCCTAGAAAACTAATATAATATCTCAATCTGTTTATAAATATAAGATCTTCAGACGTACTTGCTTTTCAGATTTAGTGAGGTAGCTTTACACTGAATCCATTATATTTTAAGTCTAATTGTCTTAATTTGATAAACAAAACACTGATTCACTTCCTATGGGAAAAAAATGAGTGATGTAAAATTTATGTACACACGTGAAGTTGTGCTAGAAGCTGAAAACTGTCAATTATTTTGTGATATAAAGTTAACTTAGACACTCATTTAGAATTATTCCCTGCAGTGAAGAAAATGTAGCTTTTCTAAGTCCAGAAATAAACCCATACTTATATGGTCAATTAATCTATAATAAAGAAGGCGAGAATATACAATGGGGAAAAGACAATCTCTTCAATAAATGGTTCTGGGGAAACTGGACAGCTACATGTAAAAGAATGAAACTGAACCACTTTCTTACACCAAACACAAAAATAAACTCAAAATGGATTAAAGACCTACACGTAAAACCTGAAATCATGAAACTCCTAAAAGAAAACACAGGAAATAATCCTTTGAACATGAATCTTGGCAATATTTTTCAGGGTATGTCTCCCCAAGCAAGGGAAACAAAGCAAAAATAAACAATTGGGACTACACCAAACTAGAAAGCTTTTGCACAGCAAAGGAAACCATCAATAAAACAAAAAGGCAACCAGATGAATGGGAAAAGATATTTGCAAATGATATACCTGATAAGTCATGGATATCATGAATGTCATTCTATCCTAAGTATATAAAGAACTCATACAAGTCAACACCAAAAATCCCAGATAATCTGATTTTAAAAATGGGCAGAGGCCCTGAATTGTCATTTTCCCAAAGAGATATACAGGCAACCAAGAGACACATGAAAAGGTGCTCAATATCACTAATCATCAGGGAAATGCAAATCAAAACCACAATGAGAATATTACCTTATACCAGTCAGGATGGTTAGTACCAAGAAGATAAGAAATAACAAGTGTTGGCAAAGACATGGAGAAAAAGGAACGCTCATGCACTGTTGGTGGAAATGTAAAGTAGTGCAGCTACTCTGGAAAATAAAGGTTTTCCTCAAAACCTTCGAAAAATGAGGTTCCTCCAAAAACTAAAAATAGAAGTACCATATGATCCAGTAATTCTCTGGGTAATTACCTGAAAAAAAATGAAAACACTAATTCAAAAAGATATATGCACCCGTATATTTAATACAGCATTGTTTACAACAGACAAAATATGGGAGCAATCTAAGTGTCCATCAATAGATGAAAGGATAAAGAAGATGGGGTATATACACACAATGGAAAGTTACTCAGCTGTTAAAGAAGAATACCCAGGGGATGTTATGCTAAGTAAAATAAATCAGACAGAGAAAGACAAATACCATACTATTTCACTTATATGTAGAATCTAAAAAATGAAACAAATGAACAAACAAACAAGAAAGAAACAGACTCATAAATATGGAGAACAAACCTAGTGGTTGCCAGAGGGGAAGTGGAGAGGAACATAGGTAAAATAGGCAAAGGGGATTAAGAGGTACAAACTTCCAGTTAGTTATAAAATGAATAAGTCACAGGGATAGAAAGTACAGCATAAGAAATATAGTTAATAATATCATAATAAGTTTGTACAGTGACAGATGGTAACTACACTTACAGTGGTGAGCATTTCATAACGTATGTAATTGTTAAATTACTATGTTGTACACTTGAAACTAATATTGTATGTCAATTGCACTTCAATAAATTTTTAAACAAAAGAAAATGTAGCTTCTTTACATTTTTATCCCCAGATTTTGGTACATAGTAGATACTCAAATTGGTTTGAAGGGCTGAATTAATGATGGAATAAATTCATATATCTTATGGTAGTAGTTTTTAAAATGTGGTTCTTTGGGGCACCTGGGTGGCTCAGTCAGTTAAGCGTCTGCCTTCAGCTCAGGTCATGATCCCAGGGTCTTGGGACTGAGCCCCGCATCAGGCTCCCTACTCAGTGGGGAGCCTACTTCTCCCTCTCCCTCTGCCCCTCCCTCTGCTTGTGCTCTCTCACTCACTCTTTCAAATAAATAAATAAAATCTTAAAAATAAATAAATAAAATAAAATGTGGTTCTTGGACCATCAGCATCAACATCATCTAAGAATTTCTTAGAAAGGCACATTTCTGGGGCACCTGGGTGGCTCAGTCGGTTAAGCGTCTGCCTTCGACTCAGGTCATGACCCCAGGGTTCTGGGATTGAGCCCCGCGTTGGGCTCCCTGCTCAGCAGAGAGTCTGCTTCTCCCTCTCTCTCTGCAGTTCCCCCTGCTTGCACTCTCTTGCTCTCTCTCTCTGTCAAATAAATAAATAAAATCTTTAAAAAAAGAAAAAAAAGAAAGGCACATTTCTGAATCCAACTCCAGACTTATTGAATCAGAAACTCTGGAGCCCTAGCAATCTGAATTTTAAAGGTCTTCAGGTGATTCTGATGTAGGCTAAAATTTAAGAACCACTACTTTCCATGACTACAAATCCTAGTGCCTCAAAATGAAATGACTGACTTTGATAAAGTGCATGGGGAGAAAGAGTACTTTATCTCATAAATAAATTGAATTATTTCCTCTAAACATTTTTGTAGTAACAATTGATATTTTTTAAAATGGAAAGTGTTCCATTAATTATTTGGATTCTAAATTTTGCAAAATTGCAAATAGGAACTCATTAACTCATCAACATTAACATTGATAATATACTAATTATGACTTTTTAAAAACCTAATTTTTATGTAATATTTAAAATATTTAGGATGATCCATCAAGAAATATATCAGGTAATGTGATACACTAATACAGTATACTATTAGTAGCATTTGTCAAAAATTAGCTGTAGTCCTATTTCATCCAATACTACTCACCTAATAATTACATGGAAAGAAAGACTTAAACACAATGTGAATCCCTAAGGTTTACTTGTCACCTACAATTTGATGAACCATTCTCAAAACTTAAGAACTTCCATAAACTTCAAATAAAATAGTAAAAATGAATTATCTCTAATGGACAATGCTTTCTCATTGTCCTTTATTTTCTTCAACTCCAAGTGTCAGAGACTGGGAGCAAGGATCTGTAACTGAGTTAGATTTGTCAAAGAAATAACTTGGAGTCTACTCCAAAACAAACACTTCTAAGAATTCTCTCACATATGGAAACAGCCTCCCTGAAATCAAGTTTTAAGTACAATTTTTCAGTATGTAAATGTTTTTATTTCGTAACATAGTGATCAAAGGGTAGTAGGAAAAAAGAATCTCGTTACTCATAGAACTTAGCACCAATGAATAATCCACTATACAATCTGCTTATACTCATAATAAACTACATTAAATAGCAAATACTGTATTTACCTCAATGGTAAGATGTTTTCAACTTATGTGGTCTATAATCATGGCCTGTGCTTCCATTTGGTTATAAAAGGCTACCCATTTCTTGTAACACAAACTGAGAGTTTATAATATACATATGGCCTGTCCAGATCTCATGAAACCACTGTGTGGTCCCTGAATAATTATTAGGCCCAGGTTTGCCCCTGAGTAGTCCAGCCGGATTTGTGGGCAAGATGATCGTGATTATTTGGAATCTAATGGAGTATCTCATAATCACAGTAAAATTTTAAAGTTACGATGAAGGAAAATAATATTTCAAGGTCTCTGTAACAAGCGTAATATGATATGGACTTAAAAACTTCTATTTATGACAACAGAAATAAGAATCTATATAGTCGTGCTAGTAACTTCTGTGGTTTGTTGCTTATATTCAACATGAAAGAAAAGCTAAATTTCTGTTAGAGGCATTAAGAAATATAAAGATGTCTTTTTTTTCCCCCAACCCATATTCATAAACTTTTTTAATTCTATGGATCTGGGACACCCAGTTAAGAACGCTAGTGTGAGGGGCACCTGGGGTGGCTCAGTCGGTTAAGCAGCTACCTTTGGCTCAGGACATGATCCTGGAATCTGGGGATTGAGCCTCATGTCAGGCTCCCTGCTCATCAGGGAGTCTGCTTCTTCCTCTCCTTCTGTCCCACCCGCCCTCCCACCGCTCCCCCTCCTGCTCATGCTTGCTCTCTCTCTCATTCACTCTCTCTCTCAAATAAATAAAATCTAAAAAAAAAAAAAATTCTAGTGTGGAAGAATGTTATACAATACCATGAAATTATTATCAGTCAAAGGAAGAGAGTGGGAAATTCCACAGGCCATATGATCTAATTACTTTAAAAAATGTACAATATGTAACAAATTTTTAAAAGACTTAGGAGGCATTCAACAAAATACAATGTCAAGATCCCAATTCAAATAAACCAACTATAGAACATATTTGGGAACTGTCAGGCATAAATGGGCATAGATGGGGTATTAAGTTTATTTGGTTAAATATAACAATGATATCAAGATTAGGCTTAAAAATTCTTTTCTAGCAGAGATATATACTCAAGTTACTGTGGATGAAAACTAATATGTTATCTTGGATTTGCTTTAAAATACACCAGGATAAAAAGTGAGGGAAGGGATTGATGAAATAAGAGTACCAGAATATTGGCAGTTGTTAAAGCTGGGTACATGAGGTTCTATTATACCATCCTTAATAATTTTATTAATTTCAGAATTTCTCTAATAAATAGATGCTTAAGGATGAAAAATTGCCAGAAGCCTTTAAGATGGGAGAAATATAGCCTAACTTAGTTGGCAATGAAGCTGCTGGAGGGGTGGATTGGGCACCTCTTTACCACACCTCACAGCCACTTGACCGGCTCTTTTATTGCAGTCCTAACTGCAGCTACCCACTGTGCAGAGGTGTAAATGGCAGCATCCTGACTCAGTTGCTTCTCATCTCTCTCTTCCTAGCAAGGAGATGGTTTTCTGCTATCCCACAGCTGGATTGCCAGCAGGAATACATTCAGCAATTCTGTTAACACAGGCAAACCTGGTGGTCCAAGGGAGTTAGCACTCAAGGTCAACCTTTGGATGAGGGATGGGGTAATGAAAATTACTCCCTCTTTCCCTTCCTCCTGGAAACAGTTCTGCAGGGTTTGAACAGACTCCTCAATGGTCTTTAATGGAATTCAGGCCCAGTAGCTCACAGTGATCATAGCAACTACCCTTGGATTATCTGTTTCACTCTGTCTGCGGCTCCACTGATGGAATGACTTTAGCAAAATAAGCTGGCTGGACATAAGCCCTTGTCGCAAGCTCTGCTTCTTTGGGAATTAATCAAGAGAGTAAAAGGAAAATTAGATTATAAACTACAGCATTTTTTTAAAGCATTAAACAAGCCATTTAAAATACTATGTTAGGTGGGTACTCTGGAAAGCAGACTCTGAGATGAAAAGTTTTATTGAACAGTAATGCCTATAAAAGATAAAAGGTAAAGGAAACAGAATGCCACAGAGAAAAACTTGAAATCACAACGAAAGGAAAAGGGAGCTATAAGAAGTCTTAGGCAGGGAGATCTTCTAACAGTGATACAGATCTGACAAAATCTTAGCCAGTCAACAGAGAGCTCTGGTGCAAAGATGTTCCTTAGTGGACTATTGGGCAGATAGGCCAGGACCGGTACCCATATTGTGCTCAGTCATGACTCTGAGCTGGCTGAGAATGCCACAGAGTTGGGCCAAAAACTGAGAGAGCCCGAAGGTACACCCAGCTGTATAGATTATCAGCTCACTGTGCTAACTGCAGTTGAACAAGTTCTCTCTGTCTCTCTTTTTTAAGATTTATTTATTTGAGAACATGTGTATGCAAGAGGGAGGGGTAAAGAGAGAGAAAAGAACCTCAAGCAGACTGTGCTGAGCACTGAGTCGGATGCAGGATCCATCTCACGACTCTGAGATCCTGACCTGAGCCAAGACCAAGAGCCAGTTGCTTAACCAACTGCGCCACCCAGGCACCCCTGAACAAGTTCTCTCTTAATGAGAGATTCAAACAGCCCACCTCCATGACTGCCAAAGGTACATTTTGGAAAAGAATTTTTTTTAATTCATATATTTGATTACCCCTCTTCTTTGTAACCTCTGTGAAAAGGTCTATAAAGATGAATTGAAATGCAGTAATTACTGAAAAACACAATTACACATTGTTGGTCACTCATGCTAAAATCAATAAAGAGAATCTCTGCCAACTCTGTGAACTTTTACAGCTATCTGTGGTAGTATTTGGAGATGAGGGAAAAAGTGAGTACTGGTGATAAAAATAAGTTTGAATTAATATTCTAAAGGTAGATATGGTGGACATGCATTCACAGTCCTACAGGAGCTTCTCAATGGTAGTGAAAGCAGTCGCCCCAGCCAAAGATTATATGGGCTCTCGGAGAATAGGTAAATGAAAATATAAGTACATAAGCCAGCTGAGCGACATCTTGCAACAGTGCTAGGTGGGGGCTTAGAGACGGATACCTCTGTTACTCTCGCTAGAGAATTGGCTTGTCCACTTCCTGAGGACAAACTAAGAGAGGCAAAGGAAGTAACAATAAATTATTAGCACCAACATGTTTCTCACAGACTGTGATCCTCATTTCCAAAAGGCTCTTTTCTGGCTTTTTTTAATATATCCACAAATTAGAGCCAATCAGAGATGATGTGATTGTAATTCTTCAAAAACAGGATCAGTCTATAACTAATTGAAGAGTTAACTGTTAACAGTTACAAAGCATGCATAAGTGCACCACACAAAAAGGATCCTCTTAAGCCTTACTTCATCCTATGTACCACTGTAAAAAACCAACAATCAAAACTAGTAGCATTGGGACACCTGGGTGGATCAGTTGGTTAAGTGTCAGACTCTTGATTTCGGCTCAGGTCATGACCTTAGGGTCATGAGATCGAGCCCCACGTCAGGCTCCATGCTCAGCAGGGAGTCTCCTTGGGATCTCTCTCTCTCCCTCTCCTTCTGCTCCTCACCCCTACTCATGCTCTCTCTCTATATAAAATCTTTTTTTTAAGATTTTATTTATTTACTTGTCAGAGAGAGAGCACAAGCAGGGGGTGGGTGGCAGGCAGAAGGAGAAGCAGGCTCCCTGCTAAGCAGGGAGCCTGATATGGAACTCGATCCCAGGACCCTGGGATCATAACCTGAGCAGAAGGCAGACGCTTAACTGACTGAGCCACCTAGGCATCCCTCTAAATAAAATCTTTTAAAAAGAGTAGCATATATGTCTGTATATGTCATATGGAATCTTTTTCCTCTAAAAGTTCTGCCTCTCTTTATCATATTTAATCAACTTTAAATAGCATTTTGAAAGCATATGACTGCATACTTGGTCACTCACCAAGCATTTCCAAGTAGTCCTTTAGTATTATCAATTTTTAACTCTATTCAATTTCAAGACAAAAACCAGTTGAAAGGTATTGAGGGGGTACAGCTGAGGCAGTAGACTCCAGGCACCCAGCAAAGCCCACGAGAATAGCTCTTCTTGTTGCCATTGTTGTTTTGTTTTGTCTTTGAGAAAGCATGTAATAGAGAAGAGGGCCTTCAGGCAATTTCTCTGGGGAATAACAATCACACATATTGTTAAAGAAAAATGAGTGTCTTCCCCTTCCATGTCACAACTCAGAAAAAATCTTTTGTTATGGTCATTAGAAGTAAAAACAGAGCTCTGAAGAACAAATACAGAAAATACATCATCTTGCCTTTCTAATATTCTAAGTTACTCATGAGAAAAATACTATCATAATTCAGTTAATTACATTGTCAGTTGTGTACATGATTCTCCTTTGCTGTTTAGAATAACTTAGAAAATTATGCATTCAGAAAGCTGTGTAACCCTCTCTCACGCTCCCTGCTTGTGTTCCCTCTCTTGCTGTGTCTCTCCCTGTCAAATAAATAAAATCGTTTTTTAAAGATTTTATTTATTTATTTGAGAGAGAGAGAATGAGAGAGAGAGAGCACATGGGAGGGGGAGGGCCAGAGGGAGAAGCAGACTCCCCGCTGAGCAGGGAGCCCAATGCGGAACTCGATCCCGGGGATCATGACCTGAGCCAAAGGCAGTTGCTTAACCAACTGAGCCACCCAGGCGCCTCAATAAATAAAATCTTTAAAAAAAAAAAGAAAGCTGTGTAATAAGGATGTTGAGAGGGATAACAATGCTATAGCAATCCAGTCCAATTTATTACATAGATTTTTTTGTGCAATACTGATATCATTAATAAATTTTCCAGTGTTCTTGCCTATTTTTTCTACCTTTATAGAGCATAAAGGGAAAAGTTTAATGAAGCACTATTCCATTCTGTATCTATATAACAGCAAAGATCCTTAGATATCTGATAAACAGTTGACTAACCAAGACACTGGAGATAAGTCTATACTTAGTTATTATATTTATATATAACAGAGCAAAATATAATCAGCTATTTATGGTTACTGCTTCAACAATTCTGAGAATAAATTTGTAGTCATATGTGTATGGTGTAAGTGTTCCATTTTTGTTGTGTTCAGTAATATACTCAGAACGTTCCAGTGATTAAGGTCTTACCATATCACATTACCTAGTGATGAGCAACATCTCTTATTCAGTGATAAGCAACAAATTCTTTCCATGCTTACCTCATGTCATTTTCTAATCATAAAGATCCCATAGATGCAGAACTAACAAATCCTTGGTGGCAGAAGGAAAATAGTAGAATGACAAAAGGAAGGTCAGAAAGATGTCTGACAGGAAAATAAAGTGGAAGGGGCACCATCCAGCATTGAATAATCAGTTTACCACTCCCTGTTCAGAAAGGTCCAAGTACTAGTACTATCCAGAGATTCAAGAATCCCCCACACACATGTGGCCTTTCTTTAAGTCAGCAACCACAAGCTCTTAATAATATCTATCATATGCTTGGCTTTGAATTTAGTACTATATGGGATATAAATACACACAAAAGCCTGATGGTCAAGGAGTTTATAATCTATCCATGACACCATAGCTACACGCTAGTACCATGCAGTAAGACCTCATGAGTGGCACTAATCTAATGGTAATAGTTGTTTGACAAACTTGGTAGGGTTGAAGTGATCTTTATGGACTAGGTAGAGCATGTGGTAGGCCATAACCATTGGGCATGATTTTGTGAGATGAAAGGAAAAAAAACTTCAAGTGTAGGAAATAAACACACAGGGTTAGGTTGACATTAGGTATCTTGCTAGAGATAATCCTCAGATTTTTAATAGAATTGATAAATATGGCTTATTGGATAGAATGTGGATAAGCATTTTAGGATACAGGAAGGAGAGGAATAAATGTTTTCTACAGAGGAAAAGAAAAAGACAAAATGAGCCTCTAAATGAGAGGCTCACTGATAAAAAGCAGTGAGAGAAAAATGGATACTCAATATAGGGCAGAAGAAATAAAGGTGACATATGCACGACTTGGGTGTCTGAGCAATGTGCTAAATGTCTTATTTAAAATCCAGCTGCACTGGGCATCAATGGCTTATTGCCGTGTTCTCCAGATATCCATGATGGTATCCCAAGATATTGTCTTAATATTCCAGTCAACCAAGACCTGGCTATAACTTTGGACATGATTCTTATTAAAGACTGGGTGATAATGGGAGAGAATTCTTGAACAGTAAGTGATTTATACTGTGATATCAAGTAGCCCAAATCTTAAGAGCTATTTACCCTGGCCTGCCTCCCCAGGTCCAGAGGCAATCTAGACCCTACCCCCAGAAATTCTCCTGGCATCTCCAAGTCTCAGAAATTTCTCTGCCCTGATTGAGGTACCCATTCAAAGATTTTTAGATTTTTATAAAGGTTGAAACTCATTTCCTTCAGGAAGCAAATTTCAGGCAAGTGATTCTCTTCCATTATCTCAGCAAACTTCTATATCAAATCTTCACATTTCTGATTCATCTAAAGCGATGACTCTTGCCCATCTCTACAGGCTCTTGAGCCTTTAGAGAATTCATCTCTTCCAACAAGTCTGGCAGCCACTACTGGCTATTGACCAGACAATCAAGCTGCTTTATCCTTCTGTGCCGTTGGGCACATTGGTATGCTGTTTCCCTGCCTTTTCTAAAGAATCCGTTTATGCATCACCTCTATGGTGAAATTTAGCTTAACACTGCAGAGCAATTTTTTTTTCATTCTTTTAAAAAAGTTTTGGTATTATTCTGTGCCAGTCACTATTTTAGGAACTGGAAATACAGTGTTGAACAAAACAGGTAAGGTCTCTCTCTGTCCTCCAAACTGAGCATCCATTCTGAGAACTTGAGACATAAGAGCTCTTTCATCAATATTTCATGTATGTACCACGCACACATCTCCAAAAGTACATGGTTGTTTATTTTTTGTTTCTACATCTCTTTCTCACTATATTATAAGCAACTTAAGAACAAAGATTGGTTGCCACCTGAGAATCTCCAGAGTCTCTACTGCCTAGCAAAGAGCCAGAACATAGTTCTGCTATTCTACACCCAAGGGCAGTGCTGTCTTCAGTCAATGATGTTGGAATTATGTTTAACAAATTGACTTTTCACATATCAAAAGGCTTTTTAACATAATTATTGTTGTAATTTATGATAACATCTTTTAGGAAAACAGTTCAACTGATAAATAAGTTTGACTGATAACCAATTGATCCCCTAAACCCAACACTAAAGAGTTTATTATTTTTCTTCTAAGGACACATCCACTCTAAAAAATACTTTATGAGTTGTATAAATATCATAAATCTTTTCCTAAATGATTTCTCAATTTATATTTATTAGCTTCAATTCTGCCCTCACCCTCAAATATTTTTCTTCATAAATATTCATACTGAGACTTGGTGGGGCAAGGTGTTGGTGGTGGTTTTTCACTTGTTTCCATTGTTTTGCTTACTTTCTAACACAATCTGTGGTTCACCTCTGAAAACTGGGTAATGACCCAGAGAGAACAAAGAACATCAGTAATCCTATGATGTGTTCATTCTTTATCTTTTTTTTTTTTATTTTTCACTCTAACTCAACAGTTTCTGCTCACCTCTCCTCTAAGATTTAGATTTGTAGGCTTTGCAAACTTCTATTTCTTAGTTTGTATACACTAACTTCTAAAAGAAAAAAAATGACTTTTATTTACCCAGTTGTATCTCCACCAATTTTCTATAAGCTGTCACTTTCAGCCGTGGAGTTAAAATGTTCTGTGGGGATGATGGCAAATTCGTCTGCACATCCCCTTTTCTCTCGCACAGGTGGGGGTCAAAAGCACCACACAAAAAATGAAGAAAGATTTTAAGACATTATTTTTCCAAGAAAACATGACTGATTCCACTGTGTATTCTTTCTAGTCAACTTACAACCTTTATATTGCAATCTATGTTTCCTATTTCTTTATATTCCAATATATGGATATGACATAAATCCTTAACTAAAACTAAGTACTTCTGTCTGCCACTCCTTTGTAACTTTTCAAAATCTCAATAATGAGCCTGTATCTCCTTGTCAAATATCACCCACTCGTTGTTGAGACATTTCACTGTACCTTCTAGCTTCCTGGAATTGTTCCTAGTGTATTTAATCCAAACTACCAAACATTTACTATTAGAGCCATCTTGTCTCAGTCAAAATGCAATCAAAATGTAGCTGTCCCAGATCAAGTTCTCTAATTGTTAGACTAGTAGCTGTCTATTTCAACTAATAATTTGCATTCAAGATTCTATTTGTGACTTTCACTGGTAAACCTTTGGCAAATCAATCTCACTTGTCAATACCATATGGTTGTCTTCATCACACACTAATTTTATTTTTACTTTTAAAGCAACTTCAATTCATTTGTTTACTTTGAATATCAATATGGTATTTTTTTACATGATAGAAGTATAATTTTCTGTCTTCTTCTTGACCTTGCTGCTCTGATCTACCACTTCCACTAGCTGAATAGGGCTGTGCTTCTTCTTCCTCCATGTAACAACACTCAGAAACTGTCTTAACCTTTTACTTTAAGATATTAAGGAGATGTCAATCCTCTCAACAACCATATTAGGGAATTATGGGGATAGCAATTGTCTCATACTTTAAATAGGAAGAAGCTGGGCTACAGATAAAAAGTGTGCACTTTTTATACAAATAAGTCAGTGGTTGGTCTGGGAAAGGAGCCCAGGGAATTCGCATCCCATGTTAGCATATCAGTCAATAGACTAATTTTTATTTTCACTTAAGATAAAATCATAGTACTGGAAGACAGAATTCTATCAACACTATGCCGAAGGAAAGGTTATTTTCACAAATGCTTATAAAAGAATTCTTCGTAATATGATTCCATGATTTTTTTTTACATGTTAGAGTCATCGAGCTGTAACTGTGTCTCAAATTAGAATTTAGACTAACCAGGAAAAATGGCATGGCGTTCTTCTGGTAGAGAACAATTATCAGTGTCATTGTGATATTCATAAAAGCTTTCTTTGACCATGCTATCCAGGTCCAAAGCTATTTTGTTCTTAAGTTGTCATTTATTTATTTGTTCATTCAATAATTATTCACTCAGCAGATATTATGTGCTTGTCCCCAATAAAAAATTTAGACATTATTCCTTTCACACAGTTACAATCTTTTAGAGAAGACAGAAGCAATTATTTCCAGTTAACTCTTGTGTTAGAAAATGTACAGAGCTCGGGCGCCTGGGTGGCTCAGTTGGTTAAGCGACTGCCTTCGGCTCAGGTCATGATCCTGGAGTCCCAGGATCGAGTCCCACATCGGGCTCCCTGCTCAGCAGGGAGTCTGCTTCTCCCTCTGACCCTCCTCCCTCTCATGCTCTCTCTCATTCTCTCTCTCGCAAATAAATAAAATCTTAAAAAAAAAAAGAAAATGTACAGAGCTCAATAGGAGAATTTGGTCAGGGCAACTCTATAAGATTACAGAACTCAGTGAGCTTTTCTACAGGAAGCAACATCTTAAAGTTGGACTTGGAGGGTAAAAAAAAAGAGAGAGAGAGATAACCCAGTCAAATAGGAGGTATGGTGGTTGAAGAATATTGCAGGTACAACCTGTACAGGGCCACAGAAAAAAGACAGCATGGTACATTACATTATCTGTAACAAGTTCATCATGGGTAAAGTGCAAGAATGGAAAGTGACAGAGATGGAGCCAAAAACAGATCCAAGGCCATCTATTTGGGAAAACAAAATAGAGCAGAGATCAACAAAGTTCCTATAAAGAGCCAGGTAATAAATATTTTAGGCTTTTTGGACATGCAGTCTCTTACCTTAACTCTTGCAGAGCTAAAGCAACCTGAGACAATGTATAAATGAATATAATTCATTGCATATACAGATCAATTTGTAGATAATTGATATCTTAAAAATAATCTTCTGACCCATGAACACAAGCATATCTCTTCATTTATTTCATTCTTTCGTTTCACTCAGCAGTGTTTTCTAGTCTTTCTCTTTTTTGGTCTTGCCCTTTTTTGTCAGATTTATCTCTATTTCATATTTTAGATATCACTATAAATAGTATTGTTTTATTTAATATTCTTACTTTGCATTGTTTGTATGTAGAAACATAATTGATTTTTAGATATGAATCTTGTATCCTGCAACATTGCTAAACTCACTTATTAGTTATAGTAGCTTGATTATGGGTTCCATAAGATATTCTACCAAGATAATTATACTTTATGCAAATAAAATTACTTTCTTTTTAACCTGAATTTCTTTTATTTTTTTCGCTTACCATATTGTACTGGCTAAAACCTGAAATGCAATGTTGATTAATAGTGGTGGGATTGAATATCCTTATCATTTTTCTTCATCTTAGGAGGATAGATTTGGTCTTTCACTATCAAGTATGAGGTTAACTGTAGGTTTTTTATAAAAGACTTTTATCAATTAAGGATTTTCCCTTCTGTGCATTAATTTGACGTGTGGCTATGGTGCCAGTTTTTTGGTCAAACACCAGCCTAGAAGTTATTATGAAGATATTTTTTAGATGTGATTCACATTTAAATCAGTAGACATCAGTAGCTACCTGAGTAGACAGATCACCCTCTTTAATGTGGGGGGGTCTCATCTAATCATTTAAGGCCGTAAGAGAAAAGATGCAAGTCCTCCAGAGAAGAAGGAATTCTGCCCCCAAGCTGCCTTCAGACTCAAGACTGCAATTTCTACTCTTCCCTAGGTTTCCAGCCTACCACACTGCCCTGCAGATTTCAAATTTGCCATGCCCCACAATCACATGAATTAATTTTTTAAAAATAAATGTCTTTACTCCTCCCTTTCCCCTCCCTCTCTCCGTCATCTTCATTTCCCTCCCCTTCCCCAGATAGATAGATAGATGATAGATAGATGATAGATAGATGATAGATAGGTAGATAGATAGATAGATAGATAGATAGATAGATAGATGACAGACAGATAATCTTATTGGTTCTGTTTTTCTGGAGAATACTAATATACCTTCCATTCCCAGTTTGCTAAGTGTTTCTAACAGGAATGGATTTTATCAAAAGTTTTATCAAACATTTTTTCTGCATGTATTGAGATGATTATATGGTTATTCTACTTAGTTTGTTCATGTAGTGAATCATATCTTTGACTTTCAAATGTTAAATCAGATTTATATTACTGGAACTAACTCCAGTTGGGCATAATATTTATCATTTGTATGTATTATATTTCACTGGCTAAAATTTTGTCAATAAATTTTACATCTGTATTCAGAAAGGGTATTAGTCTACAATTTTCTTTCCTAATAGTGCACTTGTCTGCTTTTAGTGTCAGACAAAATGCTGGCCTCAAAGAATAAATTGGAAAATATTCCTTCCTCTTCAATATTCTGGAAGAGTTTATATAACCATACTAAATTTACTCATTGGCTCTAGTAGGCTTTGTTTTTTGTTTTTGTTTTCTTTTGCAAAATGCATAGAATTTTTGAAGTATACATGTCATCCTCAAATAAAAGTTTTATTTCTTCCTTTCTAATCTTACTGCTTTTTTTTTTCTTCTGGCTTTATTGTAGTAGCTAAGACTTTAATTTCAATGGTAAAAAAAAAAAGTGGTGAGAGTAATAAGTCTCTCCCCCATTTTAGACAGATTTTTCAGTCTTTTAACATTATGATGTTAACTGTAGGATTTTCATAGATGTCCTCAATCAGGTTAGGGATATCTTTCTGTATTCTTAGTTTTTTGGAAATTTTTGTTTGTTTAAATCATGAATCAGTTTTTAATCTTGTCACATAATTTTTATACATCTTCAAGTGATCCTATCTTTTTCCTACTTTTTTTCTGTTAATGTGTTGAAATTACACTGATCGATTTCAAAGTTGCTTTCCAAACTTTACAACCTTACATTATGGAATGAACTGTACTTGGTCAACATTTATTATCTTTGTTATATGTTGCTGCATATGATTTCCTCATTGATAGGGCTGCCATAACAAAAGACACAAAATGAGTGGCTTAAACAACATAAATGCATTGTCTCAGAGTTCTGGAAGCTAGAATTTAGTGACATTTAATGGCAAATTCTGTTTCCTGAGCAAGAGACAGGTGTTGAAATCTCTTCTCATTTCCTAGACCTCCCAGCTTCTGCTTTCCACTTGGTTCTTTGGAGCCTTACTTATAATATGCATATTTTAGGAAACATCTAAAGACTTGAAGATAATATGTATGCAGAACTGTCCATACAGAATTTGAGGATGGGTATCCCTTCTCTGAGCTTCTTCCTTTCTAAGAATTTTTCCTTCAATATCTACCTACTCCCATCTTTTTCAACCTCTGTCTTTTTAGTCCATAAGACTACATTTGTATTGAATTCTTTTTTTAATTTTTTAATTTTTTATTGTTATGTTAATCACCATACATTACATCATTAGTTTTTGATGTAGCATTCCATAAAAATATGGAACGCCTCACGAATTTGTGTGTCATCCTTGCGTAGGGGCCATGCTAATCTTCTCTGTATCGTTCCAACTTTAGTATATGTGCTGCCAAAGCGAGCACCATTTCTTTTTTTTTTTTTTTTTATTTGAGAGAGAGAGAATGAGAGACAGAGAGCATGAGGGGGAAGAGGGTCAGAGGGAGAAGCAGACTCCCTGCCGAGCAGGGAGCCCAATGCGGGACTCGATCCCGGGACTCCAAGATCATGACCTGAGCCGAAAGCAGTCGCTTAACCAACTGAGCCACCCAAGCGCCCCGCGAGCACCATTTCTATTGAATTCTATTACTCTGTATATCTCAGGAAACTGGGAAGCGTCCTCTTGGGGGAAAACCAATAAATAAGAGTATCATTTTGTTTACTTCCTTTCTTTGAAAAACTGTGTCTTATGCAGTTTCCGATGCTTTTAATTCCTTTTAATATCTTTAAAAAGTTTTTTAAAAATCCAGTTATAATAGCTATCAACAGGAGGATCGCTTTCATAAAAGTTAATGTTACTGGAATGGGAACTCTAATCAATGTTCTTTCAGTTAAAAAAGTTTTTAATGCAACCCCCCATAATTCCTATGTATTAATTTGTTATTTATTATTAATAAATGTAATACATTTATCTTTATTGTTTAATTTTAAAGTTTGCTTTTATGAAATTCATAATTTTATAATATAATAAATCAAAAGGATTTTTAAAATAACATTCAATACTAGTAATTAGGCTAAAATATATATGCCTTATGTTTTAACATGATCCCATAATTTCAACCTAATAACATAATTTAACAAACATCACCATAATGTTTTAACACAAATCCTTCATTCCTAACATCATTTAAAACATAATTAGGGAAACAGAGGAACATAGGGGAAGGGAAGAAAAAATAAAATAAGATAAAGAGAGAGAGAAGCAAACCTTAAGAGACTCTTAACTATAGGAAACAAACCAAACATTGCTGGAGGGGAGATAGGTGGGGGGATGGGGTAGTTGGGTGATGGGCATTAAGGAGGGCACATGATGTGCTGAGCACTGGATATTATATGCTACTGATGAATCACTAAATTCTACCCCAAAATTAATAATACAGTATATGCTAACTAAATTGAATTTAAATAAAAAAATTTTTTTAAAAACATAATTAGGGGGACATGGGTGGCTCAGTCGGTTAACCACCAGACTCATGATTTCAGCTCAGGTCACGATCTCAAGATTGTGAGATCAAGCCCTGCATCAGGCTCTGCACACAGCACGGAGTCTGCTTGAGATTCTCTCTGCCTTTCACTCTACCCCTAACTCTGCTCACACACAGTCTCTAAATAAATAAATAAATAAATAAATAAATAAATAAATAAATCTTTAAAAAACAAAACAAGAAACCCATAATTCAAAATATTATATGTGAGAAACTCCTCACCCTGCCCATGTTTTCATTGTCATTAGCATTCCTCGTTTCTCTTCCCTCTTTTGTTCAGACAATACAGAAACATCCTTATATTATCCATAACTTGACGTAACTAAAAGAGGTCCAAAAATCATGCTAAATGCAGAAACATTAAAGACCAGAAACCAAACCAGAGAGAACGTGGAGGTAAAATGGCATTGTTGAACTGCTATTGAGCTAAATTCTATCTCCCTCAAAAGAAAGACTTTATTAGTAACTAATCATCTACTTTTTCTTCTCTCAGTTTTCTTTTTTTCATTAAACTTCTCTCAGACTACAGTAAGTAGGAGATAATTGACCACTAACTTAAGAAAAATGACTAAAGAAGTTTCTCTTTAATATATAAGACAAATAAATCTATAGATAATTAATTATATATTATTACTTTTTTCACCATTTACTTTTAGTCTAGTGGGGAAAGCACAAAATTACAGAATGCTGTTTTGAATTGCATAATACTAAGATACAGGTTTAGCATTGCATTACCATAGAAATTTCTTTTCCATTTCCTATACTTTTTTTTTTTTTTTAAATTCCAGTTAGTTAACATATATTGTAGCATTGGTTTCAGGAGTAGAATTTAGTGGTTCATCACTTACATATAACACCCAGTGCTCATCCAACAATTGCCCTATTTAGTACCCATCACCCATCTAGCCTATCCCCAACCCACCATCCCTCCAGCAATCCTCAGTCTGTTCTCTTACCTATAGAGTCTCTTGGGGGCACCTGGGTGACTCAGTCAGTTAAGCATCTGCCTTTGGCTCAGGTCATGATCTCAGGGTCCTGGGATCAAGCCCTGCATCAGGCTCTGCGTTCAGCAGGGAGTCTGCTTCTTCCTCCCACTCTCCCTCTGTGCTCTCTCTCTCTCAAATAAATAAATAAAATCTTAAAAAAAACCCTAAACTATAGAGTCTCTTGTGGTTTGCCTCCCTCTCTGTTTTTATCTTATTTTACTTTTCCTTCCCTACCCCTATGTTCATCTGTTTTCTTAAATTCCACATATGAGTGAAATCATATGATATTTGTCTTTCTCTGACTTATTCCACTTAGTATAATACACTCCACTTCCATTCAAGTTGTTGCAAATAGCAATATTTCATTCTTTTTTATGGCTGAGTAATATTCCATTATTTATATATATGAAATATGTATATACATGTGCCCCTTCGAATCACCGTATCCTTTGCATAAATACGTAGTTGTGCAATTGCTAGGTTGTAGGGTAGTTCCATTTTTAACTTTTTGAGGGATCTTCTTACTGTTTTCCAAACTGTACCAGTTTGCATTCCCACCAACTATTTAAGAGGGTTCCCCTTTCTCTGCATCTTTGCCAACATCTGTTCTTTCCCGAGTTGTTAATTTTAGCCATTCTGACCCGTGTTAGGTGGTATCTTATTGTGGTTTTGATTTGTATTTCCCTGATGCTGAGTGATGTTTAGGATTTTTTCATGTGTCTGTTAGCCATTTGTATGTCTTCTTTGGAGAAATGTCTGCTCATGTCTTCTGCCCATTTCTTAACTGGATTATTAGTCTTTTGGGTGTTGATTTTTATGAGTTCTTTATAGATTTGGGACACTAACCTTTTATCTGATATGTCATTTGCAAATATCTTCTCCCATTCCATAGGTTGCCTTTTAGTTTTGTTGATTGTTTCCTTTGCTGTGCAGAACCTTTTTATCTTGATGAAGTCCCAATAGTTCATTTTTGCTTTTGTTTTCCTTGCCTGTGGTGACATGTCTAGTAAGAAGCTGCTGTAGCTGAGGTCAAAGAGGTTGCTGCCTGTTTTCTCCTCTAGGGTTTTGTTGGTTTCACATCTTACATTTTGATGGTTTCATATCTTTCATCAATTTTGAATTTATTTTTGTGTATGGTGTAGGAAAGTGGTCCAGTTTCATTCTTTTGCATGTGGCTGTCCAGTTTTCCCAAAACCATTTGTTGAAGAGACTGTCTCTTTTCCATTGGATATTCTTTCCTGCTTTCTCAAAGATTAGTTGACCATCTAGTTGTGTTCCGTTACTGAGTTCTCTATTCTGTTCCATTGATCTGTCTGTTTTTGTGCCAGTACCATACTATCTTGATGACTACTGCTTTGTAATACAGCTTGAAGTCTGGGAATGTGATGCCTCCTACTTTGCTTTTCTCTTTCAATATTACTTTGGCTATTCAGGGTCTTGTCTTTTCTAAAGTTCCACACAAACTTTAGGATTGTTTGTTCTAGCTCTGTGTAAAATGTTGATGTTATTTTGATTGGGATTGCATTGAATGTGTAGATTGTTTTGGGTAGTACCGACATTTTAAGAATATTTGTTCTTCCAACCCATAGCATAGAATATTTTTTCCATTTCTTTGTGTCTTCTTCAGTTTCTTTCAGAGTGTTCTATTTTAGAGTACAGATCTTTTACCTATTTGGTTAGATTTATTCCTAGGTATCTTATGGTTTTAGGTGTAATAGTAAATGGGATCAATTCCTTGATTTCTCTTTCTGCTGCTTCATTACTGGTGTATAGAAATGCAACAGATTTCTGTACATTGATTTTATATCTTGCTACTTTGCTGAATTCATGAATTAGTTCTAGCAATTTTTTGGTGGATTCTTTCAGGTTTTCTACATAGAGTATCATCTGTACCATCTACAAAGAGTGAAAATTTGACTTCAGCCTTGCCAATTTGGATGCCTTTATTTCTTTTTGTTGTCTGATTGCTGAGGCTATGACTTACAGTTCTCTGTTGAACAACAGTGGTGAGAGTGGACATCCTGTTGTATTCCTGACCTTAGGGGAAAAGCTCTCAGTTTTTCCCCATTGAGGATGATGTTAGCTGTGGGTCTTCCATATAGGGCCTTTATGATGTTGAGGTATGTTCCTTCTATCCCTATTTTCTTGTGGGTTTTTACCAAGAAAGGATGCTGTATTTTGTGAAATGATTTTTCTGCATCTATTGAGAGGATCATATGGTTCTTATCTTTTCTTTCATTAATGTGATGTGTCATATTGATTGGTTTGCAGATATTGAACCACATCTGAAGTCCACAAATAAATCCCACTTGATCATGGTGAATAATTCTTTTAATGTACTGTTGTTTTTGATTAGGTATATCTTGTTGAGAATTTTTGCATCCATGTTCATCAGGGATATTGGTCTGTAATTCTCCTTTTTAGCAGGGTCTTTGTCTGGTTTTGGGAACAAGGTAATGCTGGCCTCATAGAATGAGTTTGAAAGTTTCCCTTCCATACCTATTTTTTGGAACAGCTTCAGAAGAATAGGTATTAATTCTTCTTTAAATGTTCAGTAGAATTCCCCTGGGAAGCCATCCAGCCCTAGACTCTTGTTTGTTGGGAGATTTTTCATTACCAGTTCAATTTCTTTACTGTTCAGATTTTCTATGTCTTCCTGTCTCAGTTTAGTAGTTTATATGTTTCTAGAAATTTATCCATATCTTTTAGATTACCTAATTTGTTGGCATATAATTACTCATAATATTCTCTTGTAATTGTTTCTTTTTCTGTGGTGTTGGTTGTGATCTCTCCTCTTTCATTCATGATTTTATTTATTTGGGTCCTTTCTCTTTTCTTTTCGATAAGTCTGGCTAGGAGTTTATCAATTTTGTTCATTCTTTCAAAGAACCAGCTCCTAGTTTTGTTGATCTGTTCTACTGGTTCTATTTTCATTTCTATATCACTTATTTCTGCTCAAATCTTAATTGTTTCCCTCCTTCTGCTGGTTTTAAGCTTTATTTCCTCTTCTTTTTCCAGCTCCTTTAGGTGTAAAGTTAGGTGTGTATTTGAGACTTTTCTTGCTTTGCTCTTATCACTGCCTTTGCTGCATCCCAAAGGTTTTGGACTGTCCTGTATTCATTTTCATTTGTTTCCACATTTTTTTAAATTTCCTCTTTAATTTCCCTGTTAACCCATCAATTTTTTAGTAGAATGTTCTTTAACCTCCTGTATTTGTGGTCTTTCCAAATTTTTTCTTGTGGTTGACTTCAAGTTTCATCGTGTTGTGGTTTGAAAATATGCATGGTATGATCTCAATGTTTTTGTACTGGCTGAGGCCTGATTTGTAACTCAGTATGTGATTTATTCTGGAGAATGTTCCATGTGCACTCAAAAAGAATATGTATTCTGCTACTTTTAGGATGAAACACTCTGAATATATCTGTTAAGTCCATCTGATCCAGTGAGTCATTTAAAGACCTTGTTTCCTTGATCTTATGCTTAGATGATCTGTCCATTGCTGTGAGTGAGGTGTTATAGTTCCCTACTTTTACTGTATTATTACCCATGAGTTTCTTTAAGTTTGTTATTAATTTATTTATATATTTGGCTGCTCCCAAGTTGGGGACATAAATATTTATAATTGTTAAGTCTTTTTGTTAGCTACACCCCTTTATTATGATTTAGTGTCCTTCTTCATCCTTTATTACAGTCTTTGGATTAAAATCTAGTTTATCTGATATAAGTATGTCCAGCTTTCTTTAGATGTCCATTAGCATGATAGATAGTCCTCCACTGCCTCACTTTCAATCTGGAGGTGACTTTGGGTCTAAAATGAGTCTCTTGTAAGCAGCATATCAATGGGTCTTTTTTTTTTTATCCATTCTGATATCCTACGTCTTTTGATTGGAGCATTTAATCCATTTACATTCAGAGTAATGATTGATAGATATGAATTTAGTGCATTGTATTACCTGTAAAGTCGCTGGTCCTGTAGATTGTCTCTGTTCCTTTCTAGTCTTTGTTGTTTTGGGCCTCTCTTTCCTGCTCAAAGAGTCCCCTCTAATATTTCTTGCAGAACTGGTTAAGTGTTCACAAACTCCTTTAGTTTTTCTTGTCTTGAAAACTCTATCTCTTCTTCTATTTTGCATGACAGACTTGCTGGATGACACATTCTTGGCTGCATATTTTTCCCATTTAGTACAATGAATATATCATGCCACATCCTTTAGGCCTGTCATTTTTCTGTGGGTGAGTCTGCTGCTAACCTTATATTTCTAACCTTATAGGTTAAGGAACTTTTGTCCCTAACTGCTTTCAGAATTATCTTTTTTTCTTTGTATTTTGCAAGTTTCATTATGACAGGTCTTTGTGTTGACCTGTTTTTGTTGATTTTTGAAGGGAGTTCTCTGTGCCTCTTGGACTTGAGTGCCTGTATCCTTCCCCAGATTAGGGACATTCTCAGCTATAATTTGTGTGAATAGACCTTCTGCTCCTTTTTCCCTCTCTTCGTCTTCTGGAACTCCTATGATACAGATATTATTGAACTTTTTGGAATTGCTGAGTTCCCTAAGTCTATATTGATGATCTAATAGTTTTCTTTCCTTCTTCTTTTCAGCTTCATTATTTTCCATAATCTTATCTCTTATATCACCTATTTGTTCCTCTGCTCCTTCCATCCTCATTGTGATTATATCCAGTTGATTTTGCATCTCACTTACAGCATTTTTTATTTCAGGCTGACTAGTTTTTAGATCTTTTATCTCTGTAGCCAGGGTTTCTCTGGGCTCTTCTATGTTTCTTTCAAGCCCACCTAGTATTCTTATGACTATTATTCTAAATTCTTGTTCAGATATATTATTTATATCTGTTTTGAGCAAATTCCTGGCTGTGCTTTCTTCTTCATCTATTTTGGGGGGAGAATTCCTCTATCTTGTCATGTCTAGGTTTCTGCCTTTTGTGTGCTATGAAAGCTTGTTATGTTTCCTGCTTCTATAGTAATACTATATTGAGAAGGGGTCCTACACTGTCCAGTGCCTGGCACTTCAGGAAGTGTTTCTGGTGTATCCTGTGTGCACTCTGCTGCTGTGTTTTGGCTGCTCTTTCTCACATGTTAGTCCTCTGCAGAGTTCCTCCTTGCTTGCCATGGGGAGTGTTTGGACCTTTAACTAGATGTGCTTTGATTTGTTTGTTAAGATAAGCCTAATATTAAAAAAAAAGCCTGATCCAAGAAAAGAGAAAAAGAACAAGAAAGCAAATAGACAAATGCCAAACAAAAAAGCATAAACCTGATTCCAAAGAAAAAGAAAGAAAGAAGGAAAAAAGAAAGGGGGGGGGACCTGATCCAAAAAATGAGAAAAGGAAACAAACAAGCCAACAAATGAACAAAAAACTATAAGCCTCATGTCAAAAAAATAAATATATTTAAAATGTTTTTAAAAAACAAATAAAAATTAAAAAATAAAAATAAAGTAAAAACAACAACAAAAACAAACAAACAAACAAACAAACAAAAAAAACAAGCCTGGTCTCATTTCCACCAGAATGAAGCTGATACTTCGGAGCATTCTATGATCAGTAGTCTTGATGCATGCAGAAGGCCTGTGTTGTTCTTCTGAGGGAGAGGCCCACTGTACTGGCTCACAGTCAAACCTGCCTTAATAAAGATGCCCCTGCCCGGCACAGAGGTGGGGAGTTTGGTGTAAGTGACTCCAGCCTCTTCTGGAGGTCTGTGTTTCTCTCTGAAGTCCTACCATGCTGGTGGGCAGGGGGACAGGGGAGAAAGTGGAAGATGGCATCACTCCACCCTCTCCCTCCCGGAGGGAAACTTGTGGCCCCCACTGTTCAGGAGGCCCTTACAGAAAAGTGAACAATCTCCTCTTCTGTGTCCCAGGCTTCCCCAGAGGAGAGCCTCGCAGCAGTGTACCCGGCACCTTTCTGTCCTGGAAAAACAGTAGCATGCCTACACGAGTGCCCAGAGTCTATGGTGAAGCATAGCAAAAAGCTGTGACCAGGTTATCTGCCCTCTTAGTGCATCTCTATACCCTGATGTTGAACAGCCTCTCAATGCTACCTGGAGAGTCTTTTGTCCTTGGAGAGGCAATATATTCTCTTCCAAATGTACTCCAAGAATAGGAACATTCTCTCCCTGTGCAACCCAGGGGATCCCCACACCACAGCATCTTGCTGGAACCCTATGCACCACCACACCACTCTATCTCCCACTTTCTCCCTCTCTCCCTGACTTCTATGTGTGAAAAGGGCTCCCTCTCCTCCATAGCACTACAGCTTTTCTCTCTCCCAATTCATGTCTCCAAACCTTGCATCTGCCATGTTCTCTCCCTCCAATTGTGCAGATTCTTTTCTTAATCCTCAGATCAATTTCCTCATTGTTCAAAATGATTTGATGTTGATCTAGTTGTGTTCAAGGGATGAGGCAAGCCCAGGGTCCCCCCACTACTCTGTCATCTTAAGTCCTCCTATTGCATTCCCATAGAGATTTAAAAAGAGGCCAGTATGCTGCCACATTGTGCTGAACACGGGAGGTGGAAAAATGACTAGGTGTAATCCCTGACCTCAAAAAGTATATGATTACTCACTAACTCATACTCCTCCCCCAAGTTTCTCATGCCTATCCCTTCCTCTACCTTCTCATTGCCAAGTCTCTAATATATATCTTATAACACCTCTAAAACATAGTGACCTCTTGTGAGGCACAGCATGATAGTGGACAGAACATGAACTTTGAAGTCAGAGAGACCTGAAGTCAAATCTTAACTTTAACATTTATGAAATATATGCTATTGAAGAAATTACTTCAATCTCTTGAACTTAATTTTTTCATTTGTAATATATGAACCTTAGCAAATACGTTAAAGTGTTTTTGCAGGGAGTAGATGAAATAACATTTGTGCAAACTTCCTTCAAAATTATCAAAGCTAAATAAGTCTTCATTTTTTATCCTTCCACCAGCACTGGGAAAATGTATGTAAATATATTTTACAAACTGTAAATTAATCTACAATTTTTACTTTGTTTTGAATCCATCAAGCATACTGCAGATAGATTAATCTTAAATTTGCTATAACACAAAATAGGTTACCAAAAGTTGTTCACATCATCACTTTCCAGTCATTTCCCAATTACTTCCAGAGGTCTACTATAATCTGTCAGTCTGCTCTGTGCAATTTGGACAGACATGAACATTCTCTCACTTCTAACCCTTTGATTTTACTTCCAAGACTTCCAACCTCCAGAACTGTACCACTCAGTCTGTGATACATTGTTATGGCAGCTTTGTGAACTAATACACATAGTTTTGAATCTTTGTTAATGTTCCCATAAAAACAGATGGGCACTCGGTGGAGCAAAATCAAAAACTATGGAAAACCTCTACATCAGTACTGGGTGAAAAGTTTACCTCATGAACCTGAAAATGTTAAAAGGTAAAAATGCATACCTCAAGAACAAAACCCAAATAGTCCTGCTGCATAACTATGCAGAAGGAAGCAGAGGAAAAGCACAGGGACTTCTGTGAGCCATGAGAGCTAGAGAACCCTCAAATCACCAAGCTCTGGAAGGCTTGGAAAGCAAATATGGAAACACTAACTGATTTGGCAAAGGATTTGACAGGGTCCAGTTTGTGAGTACAACGTGGGAAAACATGGTAAGGTCATATGGTGTTGTAGAGTCTGAGTCCTTTGAACTCTATTTAAAAAACCAACCAAACAAACAAACAAACAAAACAATCAAAGCTTCTTCCAAAACCTTCTGGGGGACAGAATCCAAATTTATCAGGACATGGGAAAGAAGTGGGAGGGACAAAGAAAAAAAAATGATCATCTAATGTTGGAGAGGGGGGAAAAGCCATATCTCAGAGAGTATCAATACGTATTTTTCAACACTTCACTAAACAGAAGAGGAGGTCTAGAACCATAAAGCTAAGAAATATATTATCCGTTCTTCTTTCCTAATAATATAAGAAAAGTAATCTCAAGCATGAGCAATGAAAATGATTGCAGTCAAATCACAGATGAAATTATTGTAATAAAACTGAGATTAAAGGGAAAGTTTATGTCCCTAAAGACAATGAAGGTGCACTAGAAAAACATTTCTACAAACACTTACCTAAATTCATCCAAAGAAATTAAATTGTTATAAGCTACGAATTAACAGCTTAAATAATAATTACACAAAGTTATAAATGTAATTACTGGACAAAAATATTATTTGAAAGACTGCTGACAAAACTTAGAATTATAAATAAAAGAAAAAAATCACTTTGGAAATAAAGACTAAACTAGAAGGGACATGCACATGAGCATGAATAATGACTTAAAGAGAAGATGGAGAGGAACTAATGTTTAAAAATCAAAATAAAATGGAGACAAAAAGAGTTTCAAAATAAAATGATAGGTATCACCGGAAGATAGTCAAGATCCAACATATGAAAATCAAGACCACGAAACAGAACAAATACAAAAAATGCAATTCAAAATATTTTCCTGAAAAAAGAGAAGTTGAAAGTATATACTGAAAGTAAGGCACACTGTAAATGTGGATAAATGATCCAGAACTGGAAACACCCAGATACATTCAGCCAAATTATTAAATTTTAAGAAAAAGGGGGGAAAAGTGATGGGTGAGAGAAGGGTTAAGCATTTAGACAAAAACATCAAAACAACTAAAGGGAAAGGAAATTAGACTGTTGTTAAACTTCTGACAGCTAGCATTTTATGCCAGAAGACAATGAAGAAACATATCTGAGAAATACAATAAAAGAAAGTGTAAGCTGGGGTGCCTGGGTGGCTCAGTTGGTTAAGCATCTGTCTTTGGCTCAGGTCATGATCCCAGGGTCCTGGGATTGAGCCCCATGTCAGGCTCCTTCCTCAGTGGGGAGCCTGCTTCTCCCTCTCTGTCTGCCTACTGCTCTGCCTACTTGTGCTCTCTCTCTCTCTGTCAAATAAATAAATAAAATCTTAAAAAAAAAAAGTGTAAGCCAATGAGTTTAATATTCAGGCAAAGTACCATACATACATACAAACATACTGCACATATAAGCAAAAAAGCATCCAACTACTAGGAACATTAAGAACCCAGAGAATATTGCTTACAGAAGCACCTCTGAAAGATCCACTAAAGAAAAGTTTCAGGCGGGCGCCTGGGTAGCTCAGTTGGTTAAGCGACTGCCTTCGGCTCAGGTCATGATCCTGGAGTCCCGGGATCGAGTCCCACATTGGGCTCCCTGCTCGGCAGGGAGTCTGCTTCTCCCTCTGACCCTCCTCCCTCTCATGCTCTCTGTCTCTCATTCTCTCTCTCTCAAATAAATAAATAAAATATTAAAAAAAAAAAAAGTTTCAGGCAACCTAAAAAAATTGGAAGCCATCAGCACAATGTCTAGAAGAGGCCTTAAGTATATATTTACCAGGAGAACTAAAATTAACTGATGGTTATAAAGAAAAGAGTAGAATCACAATCCTGTAAAAGGATAGACACACTATAGTTATTTTCTGCTGTATGTGGAAAGGAAGAAGAGGTACCAATGTAGATAGTCCAAAAATGGCACCCAAAAATAATTTGAACCTAATTATAAACTTCTACATTTAAATTCCAGTCTATTGAAAATACTGCAGATAGAGAAACAAGCTAAATGACACCAGAGGAAGAAATGTGCAAATTCTAGAATTCCTCAGGACACCTGACCTGGTTTCTTCAATAAGTCAATGGCATAAAAATCTAAAGGAGAAAAGACCATTCTACATCACAAATAATCTAAAAAGCATAATACATAATGCATAATACATAATAACCAAATACAAAATGCCTTTCTTGGATTCTAATTCAAACTAACCACAAATATATTTTTAGATAATTAATGAAATTTGAGCTAGGTATTAGAACATAATAAAAAATTATTTATAATTACACAAGATGTGATAATGGCACTATGGTTATGTAAGAAAATGTCTTCCCCTTTTTTGAGTTGCATATTGACATTTAGGAGCTGAAATGACATGACTTTAGGATTCATTTTAAAACACTTTAGTAAAAATGATCAGAGAATAGTCAAGTAAGTCAAAATGTTGACAGTTGTTCAAGTTAGATGATTAGATAATTTTTCATAATAAAAATTATCAAAGGAAAAAGATGGCACTCAAAAGATATCCATATCACATCCCTGGAGCCTGTAAATATTATACCTTACTTGGAAGAAAGGGTTCTGTAGATGTAATTAAGTTAAGGACCTTGGGATGAGATCATCTTGGATTATCTGAACATGTCATAAATTCAATGACTAAAACTTTGTAAGAGACACACAAAGGAGAACAGACAGAAGAGTTGTAGGTAATTGGCCATGGAGACCAACACTGGTGCTATGTAGCAAAAGAATGCTGATTGCCACCAAAAGGTGGAAAAAGCAAGGAATGAGATCTTTCTTGGAGCCTCTTAAGGGAGTGAGACCCTTCTCAGTTTGTATGTTGGGCCTCCAGGATTGTGAGAGAATAAATTTCTGTTGTTTCAAGTTATCAAATTTGTGATAGTTTGTTACAGTAGCCCTAGAAAATAAATACACTAAATTCTTTAACATCCATATTAAAACACCAATGCACGATGATTTAAAAATAAATGAAATAATAAAAACTAGTATTATAGAATTGAAGATAATCATATTACTTGCACTGATAAAAGTAAGTGGGCTTACTCTTCTTTTCTAAAGAGTAATATTCAAATTTGCTAACAAAGCAAAATCCAACATTATGCTACATCCTGAAGTTATATCTTAAAAAAAGAGTTTCAGAGCAGTTAAAAAAAAGGTTGGGGAAGATAAACCTACATCAGGAAAATGAAAATAATAAGAAAGCAGGTGATCTCAGTCTTTATTTTCAACAAGGTAGAAATCAAACCAAAAAACACTAAAGGAGACAAAGTAAAATAGTTTATAAAGTTTGCAATTCACAATGAAGATGTAAAAATTATTAATATTTATGAAACCAATAATACAACAAAAACTTTCAAGAAGTAGCATCCACAGATTTAAGGAGAAAGAGAAATAAACTACCAGTAAGAAATTTTAGCATACCTCTATCAATTTAAGACAAATAAAGTAGAAAAAATAAGTAAGAATGTAGAACAATATAGGCCACAAAAAAACCTCAACAAATTCCAAAAAGTAGAAATAATATAATCACCACTCTTTGGTCATAATTCAAAAAAACTAAACTAAATACATTTTCTAAATTGAGAGTTTTGTCCAACTGAAAATTAAAAACACACTATTAAGCAAAGAGAAATATAAAACAAAATTTTTTTGAAAATAATAGTAAACACAGGATATAGCAAAATAAAAACATATGAAATATAATTAAGACAATTATCATAGGCCAATTAATGGTATTATGTACTTAAATCAATAAAAACTACTATTAAAAATAATTGAATTTTTAAAATCCAGCCAAAAAAGTTAGAAAAAGAATCACAAGATAAACCAAAAGTAAGCAGAAGAATCAATAAAAATAAATTAAAAAATAAACACTAAAACAGAAAAATAGAACTAATACATTCAAAGCCCAGACCTTTGAAATTGTTAACAAAATAGATACAACATCAGCTGAAATAGCCAAAGAAAGAAAAATAGAAGAAATGACATATAGGTAAGACAGGAAATGCCATGAAAACTAAGAATGTCAAAAAATAGAGTACTTTGCACAATGCTATGTAAATGTTATTTGATCTAGATGAAAAAGATAATTTTATCCCAAAAGTAAAACTTAACAAAATTGACCCCAATAGAAATAAAAAGATTAAACATACCATTTGTCAAAAATAAAAAGAGAAAATGGTTAGAGTTCACCTGGGACCCACTAAAGAACAAATAATAATAATAATAATAATAATAAACAGGGAATTCTCCTAATCCTTTAAAATCAGATTATTCCAACACAGCTACTCCAGAGGACAGAAAAAGAAAGAAAACTTCTAAATTACATTATGAAAGAAATATAACATTGATTCCAAAATGGCAATGATTACAAACAAAAAAACACGCTACAACTCAAATTCACCCACAAATACTGAAGCAAAACCACCCAAAATATTAGCAAAAGTTTTTTAAAAATATATATGACATATTAAAAAATAATACAGCATAAGCAAGTGAGGTTTATTTCATTTTATATAATCCTCATATCTTCTGAACTAAGGAGAAAAATGAAGGTCATTTCTATACATAATGAAACAATATATTACAAGTTTGACACATTCTCTTTTTAAAAAAATAAATAGAATTAACTGGTACTTCCTTAACTTAATAAAATATATCCACCTTAGTCCAAAGCCAATATCATACCTAATGGGAAAATGTTAGAACTATTCCTGTAAATTTAAAATTGAGACAAAAATACCCACTATATCCATTACTATTTAACATTTTTATTGGAGATTTTAGCCAAATAAATTAACACAAGGAAGCAGTTAAAGCCACAATACTTGGGGATGCCTGGGTGGCAAAAGCAGTTGCCTTTGGCTCAGGTCATTATCCCAGGACCCTGGGATTGAGTCCCGCATCAGAGCTCCTTGCTCAGCAGGGAGCCTGCTTCTCCCTCTGCCTGCCGCTCCCCCCTGCTTGTGCACATTCTCTCTCTCTCTCTGTCAAATAAATTAATTAAAAAAAAAACCATAATACTTGGAAAGACAGAGGTAAATTCTTTGTATTTACAAATCAAATAATTATATCTCTGGATAGCACAAGGAAATAATGGAAAAACTACTATGTTTAGATAGTTTGATAACATAGGTTATAAAATCAATATCAAAACAATAGCCTTCATATATATAAATAAACCTGGTTAAAACCCCATCTATGATAGCAAATGTGCATAGTTAGATTAACAAATTATATACGTAGATGTATTAATATACTTATGCATATGCATATACATATAAATTAAGAAGTAAAATTACCAAGAAATATACAAAATCTACACACTGAAATCACCAAGACACAAAGATATATGTGGACAAAAACACAGTACCATGAAGACACCAGTACTCCCTAAGTTAATTTATAAAATTAATGTAAACTCTATAGAAATATCATCAAGGATATTTTTTCTTGAGCTAGATAACATTATTATAAAGTTCATTTGGAAGAATAAATAAGTAAGAATAAACATGAAATCCCTGAAAAAAGATTAATGTCTAGAAGGGGTGACTAGCCCTCCCATATATTAATATATATTATCAGCTTCTATAATTAAGGTGTTAATGTGCAAATAGGCAGACAGATCAATAGCACAGAATTTTAACACACATACACACACATTTGTCTGCATGTTTGTATATTTAATTATATATGGAAAATTATTGCACAGCAAAACTTTTTAATAATTGGTATTGAGAGATCTGGATAGGGGAAAAATAACATTGTATCCATTCCTCATATTATATATGGTGGCAAATTCCAAATGGATCAAATTCTAGCACCAGTTAATTAATGAAACAATGGGTAAATTGCAATGTAACATAGGTGTGAGGGAAACTTTCCTGGTATGACTTAGACACTGAAAGCTACAAGAACAAAAAGTTGGTATTTTTATTACATAAAACATGTATGACCAAAAAAAAAAAAAATAAGAAAAAATAAAATGACAAAGTGGGAAAAATACTCAAACATCCATCACAGAAAACAGTTAATATCACAAATATATAAAGTGCTTCTAAAATAGTGAAGGAAAAAAAATCCACAAACTCAATAATAATTTCCTGGAATTAAGAACAGAGTTCACAGTAAAAGAACTGCAAATAGCACTTAACCATATGAAAAAATATTCAGTCATGATAAGATCATGCATAAGAAAATGCATGATAAGAAAATGCACTCATGATAAGAAAATGCAAACTAAAATCACACTGAGATATTTTTCACCTATCATATTAGCAAAAATCCCAAATTTAGCACATATTTTGGGGAAGTTATAGGGAAACAGGTGTTCTCAAATATTGCTGTGGGAAAGGAAGGTAATACAACACTTACGGAGGGAAATTTGAAACTATCTAGCAAGTCATATACCTACCATTCGATCCAGCAATTTGGTTGCTAGGAATCAATACCAAATATATATGAAAAGGCACAAATGAATTCACCAGGACTCAGGATCCTGCAATACCATAGGAAATATATATGGTAATGACTTCCTCAGTCATTCTTCAGAGGGATCTATGACTATATTCTTAAGTCTAAAGTCTCTGTACACTAAAAATAACCAGACATTGTGAGGATTATTAGACACAGAATCTACATTGACACTGATCTCTAGAGACACAAAGAATTATTATGGTCTCTTTTAGAGGCAGGGGCAAATGAGGTGGGGGCAAATGAGGTGGGCGCAAATGAGGTAATAAATGGCATTCTGGCTAAAATCTAGTTTATAGTGGTTTCACTAGACACACAGACCCACATGATCCCTGAATGTATAAATGGGATAGGTATTCTTAGCAGATGGAGTAATCCTTGCATTGGTTCTTTGGTCTTTGGGGTAAGAGCTATTATAGTGGGGATTACCAAAAAGGAAGACTTGGAAACTCTATTCTCTACCCTTCTCACCTCCCAGATAAAATAGAAAATCAGAGAAAATATTGCATCCTGGAGGTGGGGTGGGTTAGAAGATGGTGGATGATAGAGAGTAGTGGTCCCTATCATATTACATCCATTTGTATTACTAGTTGGCTCCTACAAAAAACATGGATCCTGGAGAATGACTGTACACTGCTGCTAACTCAATCAAGTAGTAGCCCAATTGCCAAACATGGTATTTTTACTCAAGCACATTAATAAGACCTCAAGGACATGGTATGTGGTAGATTGAGAGAATGTGTGAGTGACTGGTCATGTGTGCTTTTATCCCAATCAGGAAAAAGAAACAGAAAAGGTTTGCAGTCATATGGAATATCCAACAAAATACAATCACAGTTTGCCTCAAATTTAAGTTTACTCTCTAGCTCCATGTTATTATTCAGTCTAAAGAGACCTGAATCATATGGGCATGCCCCAGAACATCACACTGATCAATGATATCATGCAATCAGGCAGGATAAGCAAAAGGTGGTTGGCACACTGCAAGCCTTGGTAAGACACATGAGCTCCAGATGAAAAGAAGAAAACATCTATGAAGATTTAGGAATCTGCCATATCGGCAAAATTTTAGGAGATCCAGTGGTCAGGGGCATGGCAGGACACTTTCTCCAGATTAAATGACAAATTATTGTATCTTGCATCCTGAACTACAAAGTAGGAAATACAGTGCCTCTTCAACTTCTTAAGTTTCTGAAGGCAACACATTCCTCACATGAGAATACCGATCTGGTCTGTATCCTGAATAACATAAAATCCTGCTATCTTTGACTAGAGCTGGAGCAGAAAAGGGATATGAAACAGGTTCGGGCTATGATATAATAAACCTGCTGCTTAGGCTATACAAGTTAGTAGATTCTATAATAAAATGGAAGCCTCAGTGATAGAAAAAGTTAGTGAGGAATTTATAGCAAGCCCCAGTAGTTGAATCACTATACAGGCAACTGGGGTGATGAACAAGGTAGTGCCATTTGGGTGAAGAATCACGTACTTCTGAAAAAGAGCTCCTGGTGAGCTATCAGGCCCTGGTAATGTTGAAATACTTGACAATGTAAAACCAAGTGACCATACATATGGAACTGCCTATCATGAGCTGTATTTGATGTGGTCCACTAAGTCATAAAGTCAGGCAGGCCCAGCAGCAATCCATATTAAGATGAAAATGGTACATCTGGGATCAAGCTCAAATAATACTAATGCATATTAATTAATAAGACACAATACTAATGCATATTAATAAGACACTAATGCATATTAATTAATAAGACATGATACTATACATAGAAAACCCTAAAGGCTCCACCGATAGATAGATAGATGACAGATAGATGATAGATAGATAGATTTATATATAGATATATAGATATATAGAGATAGATACGAAGTAATAAATGAATTCAGTAAACTTGCAGAATCCCTTATTACCCACTATGCTTATACCATGCTCACAGCAATGGCCATAAGGGAGAAGAAAAGTCAAATACAAACAACTGAAGAAATGGGAAAAAGCCTAAACATGATTTACAAATGGGTTAGATTGCTTTATCATTATATTTACAGATGACATGGTGCAATATTGGGATTTCCTTGAAAATAATCAGCAGTGGATAGCATAAGTACTGAAAATTTGTCATGGACTGATTATTGTTAAAACTGGATGATAGGGGCACCTGGCTGGCTCAGTCAGTTGAGCCTCTGATTCTTGGTTTTGGCTGGGGTTGTGATCTCAGGGTCATGGGATTGAGCCTTTCAGGCTTCGCACTCAGTGGGGAGTCTGCTCAAGATTCTTTCTCTCCATCTCTCTCTGCCCCTCCTCCATGCTCTCTCCTTCTCTCTCTCTAAAATAAATAAATAAATACATATTTTTAAAAAACTGTATGATAATGATAAAAACTCTTAATGAAGTGGGTTTAGAGGGAACATACCTCAACATAATAAAGGCCATATATGAAAAACCTACAGCTAACATCATACTTAGTGGTGAAAAACTGAGAGTTTTCCCTCTAGGATCAGGAATAATACAAGGATGTTCATTCTCACCACTTTTATTCAACAAAGTACTTGAAGTCTTAGCCACAGCAATCAAACAAGAAAAAGAAATAAAAGGCATCCATATTGGAAAGAAAGAAGTTAAACTGTAACTATTTGCAGGTGACATGATACTATACATAGAAAACCCTAAAGGCTCCACCAATAGATAGATAGATGACAGATAGATGATAGATAGATAGATTTATATATAGATATATAGATATATACAGATACAAAGTAATACATGAATTCAGTAAACTTGCAGAATATAAAACTAATGCCCAGAAATTGGTAGTGTTCCTATACACTAAAAATGAAGTAGCAGAAAAAGAAATTAAGAAAACAATTCCATTTAAAATTCTACCAAAAAGAATGAAATCGCTAGGAATAAATTTAACCAGGAAGGTGATAGATGTGTACTCTGAAAACTATAAAACATTGATGAAATAAATTGAAGATGACACAGAAAGTGAGAAGATAGCCCATGCTCATGGACTGGAAGAATTAATATTGTTAAAATGCCCATACTACCCAAAGAATCTACAGATTCAATAAAATCCCTATCAAAATACCAACAGCATTTTTCATAAAACTAGAACAAATAATCTATAATTTGTATGGAACCACAAAAAGACTGTGAATAGCCAAAGCACTCAAGAAAGAACAAAACTGGAGGTATCATAATTCCAGATTTTAAGATACACTTCAAAGCTATAGTAACTGAAACAGTATGGCATTGGCACAAAAATAGACACATAGAACAATGAAAGAGAACAGAGAGCCTAGAAATAAATCCTCATTTATAAGGTCAATTAACCCATGGCAAAGGAGGCAAGAATATACAATAAGTATACAATAAGATAAGATAGTCTTTTCAATAAATGGTGCTAGGAAAACTGAACAGCTACACATGAAAGAATGAAACTGGACCACTTTCTTACACTGTACATAAAAATAAAGTCAAATTAGATTAAAGACTTAAATGTGAGACCTGAAAACATAAAACTCCTAAAAGAAAACACAAGTACTGATTTCTTTTTTTTTTTTAAGATTTTATTTATTTATTTGAGAGAGAGAGAATGAGAGAGAGCACATGAGAGGGGTTAGGGTCAGAGGGAGAAGCAGACTCCCTGCCGAGCAGGGAGCCCGATGCAGGACTCGATCCAGGGACTCCAGGATCATGACCTGAGCCAAAGGCAGTCGCTTAACCAACTGAGCCACCCAGGTGCCCACAAGTAGTAATTTCTTTGACATCAGCCATAGTAATATTTTTCTAGATATGTCTCCTAAGGCAAGGAAAACAAAAGCAAAAACAAACTATTAGCTAAAAAGCTTTTGCACAGTGAAGGAAACAATCAATAAAACAAAAAGGGCAACCTACTGAATGGGAGAAGGTATTTGCAAGCTATATACCCAATAAGGGGCTAATATTCAAAATACATAAAGAATTTATACAACTCAACGCCAAAAAAAACCCCAAATGCTATAATTTAAAAATGGGCAGAGGACCCGAATAGACATTTTTCCAAAGAACATATACAGATGGCCAACAGACACATGAAAAGATACTCAACATCGGTAATCATCAGAGAAATGCAAATCAAAACCACAATGAGAAACCACCTTACACCTGTCAGAATCACTTGAATCAAAAACACAAGAAAAAACAAGTGTTGGTGAGGATGTGGAGGAAAAAGAACCCTGGTGCACTGTAAATGGAAATGCAAATTGGTATAGCCACTGTGGAAAATAGTATGGGGGCTCCTCAAAAATTAAAAACAGAAATGCCATATGATCCAATAATTCCACTATTGATATTTACCCAAAGGAAAAAAAAACACTAATTCAAAAAGATATATGCACCCCTATGTTTATGGCAGTATTATTAACAATAGCCAAGATATGGAAGCAGCCCAACTATCCACTGATAGATGAATGTATAAAGAAGATGTCACACACACACACACACATACACACACACACACACACAGAAATATTACTCAGCCATAAAAACGATAAGATCTTGCCATTTGCAACAATATGGATGGGTCCAAAAGGTATTATGCTAAGTGAGATAAGTCAGAAAAATACCATGATTTCACATATGTGAAATCTAAAAAAGCAAAACAAATGAATAAACAAACAAAAGGCAGAATCAGACCTATGAGGTTTCCAGTTACGGAATGAATAAGTCATGGGAATAAAAGGTACGGCATAGGGAATATAATCAATGGTATTTTAATAGCGTTTGTATGGTGACAGATGATAGCTACACATGGGAATTTATTATGTCGTTCTGTCATTTTTTATGTTTGATATCTTTCATAAGAAACAAACAATTTTAAATGTGAATTAAAGGTGATGATAGATGTGACAGAAAATAAGGAAGTCCTCAGTAAAATCCCACAATATTAAATCTTCAATATAAAATATTTCTTGAAATTATATTCCATATTTTCAATTATCAAGCCAATTAGCCTACTAAGAAATTTACAGTGATGAATAGCAGTAAACTGGAATGTTGTATTCAAAGGATTATTTTTTATGTAGGGGTCATTCTGTGCCTATCACACTGGCAAGGCGCCTGCTGCTGAACTAAAACATAAAAATGAATAATGTCTTTATGTTCAAAATCAAAAGTCCACAATATATTTATTGTCCTGATACTTTAAAATGTTCAGTTTGCAATCCAGTTTCTTTTGAATTTTAGTAGAATAAATCTCTTAATTACGCAGTCACATAAGTAGAATCACAGCATGTTAAAGTTCAAAGAAAATTAAAGATCATCTACTCTAATTCTTGTACTTTACAAATGAACAAACTAGACCTTTTGAAGTTCCCAAAGTATCACTGAGTGAGCTGAGACTAAAACCCAGAATTGCCTCCCAACTTAGTGCTTTTTCTACTACCCAACCTAAAAACATGATATGAGACAGTGTCCCTTTCAAATAGATTCATTCTGATTGTTGCTAATGCAAACTCTCCAGTGAATACTGAAAAAAGATTTGGCCCTTCACACTTCTTTCTAATAACTCCATCTCCACTGCTTTCCTAACAGACAGTGAATGACTTAAAGAAGCCATTGTATCTGCTATTGTTATTAACTTCGATTCCCCAAGATCTATCAGAGTGCCTGACATGCAATAGGCAGCTAATAAATGCTCACTGGAGATTAAATGATGTGATGTGGTACATCTATATGTTAATAAATGCAAAGCTGTATCTAAAAGCAAAATGATTGCCACTTTTTGTCAATGAGATGACAAAGGTGATATATGTTTTTAATATATAGACGTAATTAGATGTGGGGCACTATTGTTCATTTTTTCTTTGCTTTTTTTTTTCATGAAACAAAACAAAACTCACTTCCAATAGTCCAGGTTGGTATATGCAGTATGTAAAGTGTCTCTTGGTTTATGTAAGGTTCATAAAAACTCAATATACAATTTTATTTAATCTAAGTAATGAAGAAAAGTTGGTATAATTCTAACATAATATATGAAACTTTTACAGTTCATAATTAGAATATATGCTAAAATCCTATCACTATCTCTCCTAAGTAATTAAAACTTTTTTAGAGAGGAAAACTATTTTTAACTGCCAAAGAAATAAAAATCCCTGATGAAATTCATTTTCATGCCTGAAACAATTTATGAAACAGTTTTAAAGACAATTCTAAATTATTATAAAGAAATTCTTATTTACTGGTATTTTCTTTGTGAAGAGAATTCATTTTTTGCTCCTCTGCACAGTATCTCTAAGAATGTAGGAAAGTTCTTTGAGTATGAACAGCTTCTTGTGAATCCAGTAGAAACATTTTATTGCTCTGGATAATTGAGTTATAGCAAATTAAATAGCTGATTCTTGTGTTTACGAGGGCTTCTTAGTGCACCCTTGTGGTAAAGTAGTAAGTTACAAATGCAACCTTAAAAATTTCAGAGCATAAAGTCAGCCCTAAAAGAAATGATTGAGTCATCTGTTTGGTACTTTCAGGAAGCATTAGCCATTGTCCTACCTGGTCGTGGAAAAAAGTTTAGTGCAGCTTTGTTCTGTAAAAAGGAGATAAAAAATAAAAGATTTGAATAAGAAGGTTTAGGACAAAAAGATAATCTCATTTTTTGGAGGCCATTGAAAGTGATGTTGAATAATATCAACATTGAACAGATACTAGTGGATGAATTTACTCCAAACTGCTTGTTTAAGCTTCTGTGCTCTAGGATATGAGAAAATGATATTGGACAATGCTTCTTAGTTTTTCCCAATTTGTCAAATCTAGTCACAACTCTTACCTTACTTTTTTGAACTGAACGAAAGAAATATTGTCCCATGCAGAAATGGATGTTGTGTTCACATTAACTGATATACAAGGGAAACACAACAGAGTACTTCGCTTTTTTTGTTGTTTTTAATTAGGAAAAAGAGAATATATCTTTTAAATAAGACAACAAAGAAGAACATTTGCAGATTGAATTTAATCCTTGGACAGCAAATTTGAAATTCCCAACAAAATTAACTTTCAAGAAAAAGTTAATACTTTTAAATACATATATATAATACTTTTATTACATTTCTATACACATGTACATCACAATAAATAGAATTTGTCTGGGATACGTAAGTTTATATAATAACAAAATACAATCTAAAAATGTCATATTTTTTCTCATAACTTCTAGGAAACTTACAGTTAACTCAGATAATTTTATACCAAAGAGAATCTCTTCCAAAGGTAAACCAGACTTATATGCAGAATGTTTATATCAGTAATGTTTGTAATAGCAAAAATTTATAAATAGTAAAAAATATATAGACAGGTAAGTGTATGACTAAATTATTATATATTTATAAAATGTAATAAGGTCAAATAATGAATTAATAAAGATTACATACAACACTATTGAAGGTAAGCAATCTAAATTTTAGTGGGAAAAGTAAGTCCAAAAAGCTAAAACACTGCATAATATATTTTTATAAGGCTAAAAATGTAAAACAATGTAAATGAAAAAAAAAACCATAAAACAATCTGCTTGGTAAAGATAAAGCAAGATAATATCCACATATGATCCAAGATAATAGTAGTAACTAGAAGGTGGTGGCAGGTAGGGGACAGAAATGGCAAGAACCAGATCATTAGATGTTCTAGTTTGGTTATTAGGTTAACTGGTATTTGTTGTATCATTGCTTGCAAACAAATCAAACTAATAAATAAGGTATGCAAGAGTCACTGAAGAGAGTATGCAATAAAGATAAATATTAACCCAATTCTGTGTCTCTGGGATACAAACAAAGAAACAACAGGATAAAAAGAAAGCCACATTTTAATTTACGTATCAGTTCTGCAAAGTAAAAAATATATAATAGTTATGTAATATTGCTAGGCGTTGTAGATGATCTAATATTTTATAGTTCAGCTCTGAACCAATAACTTGCCTTTTAGTGATCTATTCACACATACGTACAAGAAGGGAGAAATAGGGCACCTGGGTGGCTCAGCCATTAAGTGTCTGCCTTCGGCTCAGGTCATGGTCCCGGGGTCCTGGGATCAAGCCCCACATCAGGCTCCCTGCTTCTCCCTCTCCCTCTCCCACTCCCCCTGCTTGTGGTCCCTCTCTTGCTGTGTCTCTCTGTCAAATAAATAAAATCTTTAAAAAAAAAAAAAGGGAGAAACCAATGTGCATTGTTGATCCATATGTGTCCCCAAAATCAAGCATTGTGCTTTGTACTACCTGTCCTTAGTATTTTATGACAAGTGAATATATGATTCAAATATTAACCCAGTCTATATTCAAGAAGTTCTCAAAAATTAAAAGCAGAGAAAAATAATTATTTTTCCAAAAACATCATTGTACATATACTTTAAAGTAATTCAAATTAAAAAAATACCTTTGAAACATGTTCCAAAGAACAGTTTTATATGTCAATAATTAACATTGTAGTTTTTTATGAGAATATTCTTTTGAGGCTCTTTATCTAAAGCATAGAAAAAAGATTTTGTTCTTTATTTTTATCTTTTGACCATTTTTAAATTTTTTTTTAAGTTTTAAATGCCATCTTTCCTTTCTAGTTAAATAATTTCTGCTTGGTGGCTTGTAATAGGACTAGGAATTCTGCCCACCACCAGTCAAGACAAATAGCCTTTGCCTCATTAGAGAATCTGGTGTGTTATGAAAAAAGCCAAGGCAAGAGGAACCTGGAACATGAGATAGGCCACGAATATTGGAAAGGATTTTAAGAAGATGCCAGCTGGCCTGGGTAAGGAGTAGAAGGGCCTTTCCTGGAATAAAATTGAATGAGCATGCCAACCTTGAATGGGGTAAAATCTGGCACTAAAAAGAAAGCCTTGGAGAAAGGCCAAAAGACTCAGTAGGAGTGATGAGAAAAGGGAGCAGGTGGATAAACTCCATTGCAAACTTGGACTATTGAAAACAGTCATACTCCTAACTATTCAGTAGAAATAGAAAGGTGGTGAGAATATAAGCATTAGTAACATAATTTTATTTAAAATTCATTTATTTTCTTAAAGTCACAAATATCCCCGATCAATTTCTATTTTCAACTACGTCCTCCCCACACCAACCCTAAATAACAATATGCTAAAGGAAGTTTGTATTGTGTATCTGTTATGTGCTAGGTACTGAGTTAAACCTAGAGACGGTATATTTTAAATGAGAAAGGATGAGTAGGGGACAGCTAGGAGAAAAGTGCAAGGATGTAGTGACTATCTAAAGACAAAAGACTATCCACAACTTTGAAGAGCTCCAAGCTGAGCATGGCTGGAGTATAGGGTATGAAAGAAGTACTAGAAAATGTTGGATTAGAAGGCTTAAGGCCAGATTTGAACAGAAGCCCTGTAAACTTTATTAAGCTTTTATTGGATTTTATTCTTCATGTTAAATGCTTTGAGAAGCCATGAAGTTTTTCAGTATTTGACCAACTGTGTATTTTAAAAGAATTACTCTGGTTGTAGCAAAAGGAAGTTACTAGAATGGAAGAAGGAAGAGAAGTCAGGAAATTAAAACATCCAGAAGAAAACAGAACTAAAGTAGAATGGTGGGATTTTCACATCTGGCCAAGAAGGAGCAACAGCGCTGAATTTACCCTCCTACTTGAAACAACTAAGAAAAGTAAATAAAATATATGAAACAATATTTTCAATACATCAGATGAAGGATGGTCATCCCTGCGAGATGGGACACAAATGAGGTGAGTTCTACTACTGCCCCAGCTTACTGACTTGAAAGGGTGTCCAGGCTTCTGTGCAAGAAGGGGTTCCAAAGAGACTGGCAGACCCCCTGGGAAGAGTAAACAGCACTGGAAATCCAGAAAGACTAAGGAGACAAGAGTCAAAGAAAAGAGCACCAGCGAGAAGACAGCTTCTCAAAGAATGAATGCCTGGAACTATTGAGGGTTTGCCTCCAAGATACAGACAAGCACCCATTGGTGCATGGATGTGAGGAGACCACCCATGGCTGAGGAAAAAAAAAAAAACTGAAATAGAGAGAGCAGTCCCTGGTGCTCACCCAGGACCAGAAATACTGACTGCTCCCACCAGCCAGAGTGGGAAACCTCATGGTTCAAGACACATTGTGTAGAGTACTCAGAAGGGTCTTGATTTAGTAATGGAGTAAGATTAGTCCTAGATTAAATGCTGCTCTTGTCCTGAAAAACAAATTGTAAAAACAAGACCAGTATGAGTCAAATTCTTTTCAAGTAACTTAGCTGCACTGAGATTAAAGGCCAAGAATATTTCTAGAAATTCAAAAGTATATAGCACCCAACCAAGTAAGATTTATATTTCCTGTCATTTGATTAAAAAAAAAATCAACAAGCATCCAAAGAAGCAGGAAATTATGTTTGGAGAAAAAGCAATCAATTGTAACTGACCCAGCACTGAAACAGATGTTGGAATTAGCAGACAGAACATGAAAACACATTCATTATTATAATTGTTTTTTTATATATTCAAAAGCTAGAAAGATTGAGCATATTAAGTAGAGACATAGAAGAAACATATATATATAAAACAGTGTATTAAGATTGGGTACTGTGATTCCTCTAGCTTTATTCTTCTTTTTCAAAACAGCTTGGGCTATTCTAGTTCCTTTGCCTTTGCATATTTATTTTAAGATATATTTGTCTACGTTTACAAGAAAAAGTTGCTGAAAATTTGATAGGAATTGTATTTAACCTATAGATCAGTTTGTGCAGAATTGACATCTTTATTATGTTGAGCTTTCCAATCCATGAACATAGTTTCCCTCTCCATTTTTTCAGATCTTCTTTATTTCTTTCACCATGGTTTTGCAATTTTTAGCATAGAGATACATTAATGAATTTTGAAGTGTTGAACTAGCCTTGCATAATTGGAATAAAATCTACTTGGTCATTTTGTATGCTTTTTTTCAATACATTAGCTGGATTCAATTCACTAATATTTTGTTGAAGATTTTTGTGTCTATGTGTGTGAGAAATTAGCTTGCTTTTTTTATGCAATTTTCATCTGGTTTTGGTACTAGGGTAATGTTAGTCCCCCAAAAGTGTTGGGAAACATTACTTCCTTTTCTCTTTCCTAGAAGAGCTTGTGTAGAACTGATATTACTTCTTCTTTAAGCACATGGTAGAACTCTCCAGTGAAACCACCTAGAAATTTGTTTTCCAGAGCTTTCAAATTACAGATCAATTGATCTAATATTTATAGGAGCATTCAGATTATCTATTTCATCTTGGGTGAGTTTTTGTGGTTTATGATAGTTGAAGTAACTGGTCTAGTTAATTATATTTTGCCAATATCAGTATCCTGGTTTGGATAATATACTGTGTAAGATGCCACCATTGACAGAAGCTGGATGATAGGTACATGGACCTTCTCTGTACTATTTTTGCAACTTCTGCTGAGTCTAAAATTATTTTAAGATTTTTTTTTTTAATTTTTAAGTGATCTCTACACCCAATTTGGGGCTCAAACACACAACCCTGAGATCAAGATTCGTATGCTCCACTGAGTCATCCAGAAATCCCCCAAGTCTATAATATTTTTTTCCAAAATAAAAAGTTGAATAAAAAGAAGTACAGGGGCACCTGGCTGGCTCAGTGTGTTAAGCGTCCAACTCTGGCTCAGGTCCTGATGTCCCAGTCATGGGATTAAGCCCTCCATTGGGCTCTGTGCTCAGAGTGGGGTCTGTTTCAGATTCTCTCTCTCTCATTCTCTCTCTCTCTCAAATAAATAGATAAATAAAATCTTTAAAAAAAAAGTACATACATTTTTAATAGCAATTGTTAATAATTTGTTAAATTGTGCAAAATTCAACTATTTAGTTCTAGGAAAGAATTCCTACCATGTGATTCTTAGTTTGTTGTTTACTTCTTTGATTTCAGCCCCTTCTGGTTTGAATTAACAAAAAATAAAAATAAAAAAATAACTGTCTTTTCCATCCTCAAATTAATTTAATAGAAAATAACCCTCGCTACTGCTGTAGGTAGTATACCATATAATTGTGTGTGTTAAGCTCTCTCAGATTGGAAGGGATCTTTTAGGATATGCTGATATTATCTCAGTTGATAGGGATTTATTTTAATTATAACCAGTATTCCCAAGCCTTAACAGACTGTGATTTTTAAAAATGGAGAGATATTTAATTATGAGTCATCATCCTCTCTCCTCTCTGCCTAAGCATGAAATAAGCTCCCCTCAACTTGTTCTCCAAGATTTTTAATTTTTTCTGGAAGTACTCAAAGGATATTTCAATTATACTTAGAAACCAGTCTGTCAGCTGCAGTCATCATGTCACATTTATACTCCTCTTCAGCTCTCCTTCAGGCTCACAAAAGTTCTTCCTCCCTGACTGCAGAAGCCCTTGAAAAAGAGCCACTGCTTCTAGCCATGAAAACTCCAATGCCCCAAGTTGTAGGCCTCTAAAGGACTAGAAGGATGTTGTATTCCATGCAGATGTGGGAATAACCTTTTCACTAACTTTGGGCTATACTTTGTGGGCAAAGACTGTGCTCTGCAGGGTCCCTGAACTCATGGCAACTACAGAAACAATTCCATCAAATTTGGTCACAATCTCTTGCCCTGAATAACACACAGTTCTTTTAAAGGGATGGAGGAAATCATCTCTCTCTATAACCCCTTTAGCTGAATTTAATTCCCTGTTAAAGGGTAATGGGCTCAAAATTAATAGAATCATTTTCTCTCTTCTTTCTCTCAAAAAAATCCTACTTATAACTAAAATTCTTCCTTCTTTCTCTAGTTAGGAAACAAGGGTATTTTGCATATGTAAATACTGATATTTGTGAAAGGTAGAACTGAGAAAGTGCTAACAGCATTTTTTTGCACCTTCTTGACTAGTCAAAATTTTTCTGTTCTAGGAGGATATAAGGGAAGAAAGGAAAATGTGAACAGCCACAAGCCAGACCTCACAGACACTATAGTACAGTGTCAGCCCTAGCAGAAAATCAGATGCACCTGACTCTTACTGTTCTACCAGCTAGGACTTAACCATTATGGTGAGTTAGCAATGTTCCATCTCTCCATCCCATATTAATGAGATTAAAAACTCCCTCCTAGTATGTCTGATATTCAAATGCCCTAAAAACAAGTCTAGGACTGTTCACTTAATCACCATTATCCCTGTTTGGTAGAACTCATTAGGCAACTGATCATCCCTTCTTGGGTCAGGCACTTACCCATGATACAGTCAGCCATGAAAAATCATCCCTAGGAGCACTCATATGTGCAAATTCTCAACATAATAGATTCTTCTTCTGCAGTTGAGATCCTGGTAACACTTGGTAACAGATAGTCATGTATATATATAAAGATTTAGTTCATTTATTTGAAAGAGAGAGAGAGAAAGCCCGAGCAGGGGAGAGAGGCAGAAGGAGAGCTCCCTCTGAGCTGGGAGCCCGAAGTGGGGTTTGATCCCAGGACCTGGAGATCATGACCTGAGCTGTAGGCAGATGCTTGACCATCTGAGCCACCCAGGCGCCCCCAGATAGTCATGTTCAAGGTCTCCAGTATCTAAAATAAGTACAAGAAGACTGTTACATCCATCCGCTGCTGGCACAAGCATCAGAGTCAGACAGAACAAGGTTTTTAATCTGTGTGTGCCTCTTATCTGCAGATATAGGCCTGATACTTACATCTTGCTAAGTAAATATTTGTTGATTGATTGAAGGGATTAATCTGCCTCAGTTTATCTTTAAAATAAAAATAAATATTAGTAGTACTGCTGTTATAGACTGAATGTTTGTGTCCCCACCCCCTAAAATGCACATATTGAAATCCTAAAACTTTAATGTGATGATGTTATGAGAATGGGGCCTCTGGAGAGTAGTTAGGCCCTTGTCAGAAGAGACACAGAAGTTTGCATCCTCACTCTCTGCTCTTTACTACATGAAGATATAGCAGACAGTAATCTATAAGCCCTAAAATGGACTCTCACCAGACATGGAATCTGCCAGCACCTAGATCCTAGATTTTCTAGTATCCATAACCATGAGAAATAAATGTTTGCTGTTTAAGCCACTCTAGTATTTTGTTATAGAAGCTCAAACTGACCAAGACAACACTTAACACATAACCAGCATTTGGGAATTAGTCAATGAATGATAAGTACATGATTAGCCGCAAGCTACTAGTAGGTACTACATGAAAAAAGGATACCAAAGGCAAATTAAAATCACAGATCTTTTTAGAGCACTTATATTAAGTATTACTCAAAGCACCTGATATATGTTAATTCATTCAAACCTCACAAGAAACCTATGAGGCAGTTATTATTATTAACTCCATCTTGTACATGATGGAACTGAGAAACAGAAAGATTAACTGGTCCAAGGTCTCCAGCTGGCAAATGCAGTCAGGATATGATCTTGAGTCACCTGACTACAGACCTTGAGTTTTTTTTGTGTTTTTTTTAAAGATTTTATTTATTTATTCATTTGAGGGAGAGAGAGTGAGCACAAGCAGGGGGAGTGACAGGCAGAGGAAGAGGGGGAAGCAGGCTCCCCACTGAGCAAACAGGGAGCCCAACACGGGACTCGATCCCAGGACCCTGGGATCATGACCTGAACCGAAGGCAGACGCTTAACAGACTGAGCCACCCAGGTGCTCCCAGACCTTGAGTGCTTAACCAATGCACTAAACCACCTTTCAAATAAACTTGAGAACTATTTTGCCAAGCAGGTTTCTTCAATAGGAAATATGAGAGAGACTATTATGTTTAAGTGCATTAAATCTACAACCTCAGATATAGTTTATATTTATTACATTGCACTTATTAGTCCATAAAACCCTTCATATTTTCGTGAGTCATCCCACAAGGTTATTCTGGGGGCTTGCTTTGGAAAATGCTGCTCAAGGTATGAAAATTCATTCATTTCATAAAAATCAGTCTCATTATTCAATTATAGTCAATTCCCATTTATTAAATCCCTAAAGTTTGAAAGTGGGGAAATTTTATGCATGGACCAGCACTATGCTTTTACCATGTCTTTCACATAAAGAATATATATATGAGTTGACACAGAAATCAGTAAGAGGCAAAATTCTAGAAAGTTATCATGAGAAGTTTGTTTGTTTATTCATATATTTGTTTGTTTCAGAGACATCAGAAAAGATTCTGTGGTTTGATACAAAGAGTATCCAATATCACTAGAACTGGAATGAGTTCTAACATCATCAAAAAGAAAATCCAAGATCTAGGTGCTGGCATGACATAGGGAACAGTCATGATAAAATGTGCCAGAAAGTGGAGATGATAATGCTGGGGTTTGAGAAAGAGAAGGAAAAAGTCACTTCCTTCAGAGTGACACATTTAAATATGAGAGTAAGCTAAACATTCTCCAAGAAATAAATAACCCAAGTACCAGACCAGTAGTGACTGCCTAATCTAAAACAGTAGGATACCTACTTGTTTTTTTTCTGCCAATGCTTATGAGTTCACGAAAACAATACAAACCTACTGATGATGATGATTTAGAATAGATACATGATATTTAAATTTGATCTTTGGTTTATTTAATCCTCAATTATAATTTTTCATATAGAATTAGTCAGAGTTTCTTATAGCTACCTTTAAGGTGTGCACTGAAGAACCAGGGGGTATAGTGTTACTGTGTTCTCAAATGTTTTGGAATGGAAATCCTAAGTCCTACTTTCACTGGGGAGAGAACACGACATTCTATGAGGGCAAAGAAAGGCATCAATAATTAGGGAGAGCAAGATAAAGGAAAAGGGGCCATGTGAATAACATGCAATGGGAATCAATAGTATTGGTTGGAACTCATGAGTTTTACAGAAGGCACAATTTCAGCACAGAAACTTTGCATCCGACTCTCTTTAGTCTCCTATTCATGATCTCTTTTGCTCCCCCAGGAACTGTTTTCTTTTAAGCTCTTAACTAGGTATAGTTTTGTTTTCTCAGTTTAAAGTGAAGCCCAAGAAAAAGGAACAAATTCAAAGGGACAACCTATGTTCTGTTTTCTCACTGATACCATGGCAACCTTCATGACAATCTTTTTCTGTTGTTAGAATTGCTAGGTTGTTTGCTCGATATAAAATATATAAATACAATAAGGCATTATTTTTAAAACTAGAAAATATTGATATTAGGCTAATATAATTTATAATATTAGCATAGTTATTAGTAATGTTATAAAATTTATAGATCAAATATCTATCATTAAGAGTATATGTGCTATATATCTATATTATCACCTTTAACATTGTATCAAAATATAATCTTTATGAACATGTGACTTCATTGAAATTAGAGATTTTATATAATTTATATCCTCAACTTATAACAATGTGTTATACTGTAGTTGCTAAGCTCAACAAATGTTTGTATATTGAATAAATTAATGAATGATCAAAGTTCTACAGTCAAATGAACAATTTTTTTTCCAAATATGTCTCCTACATTTACATAAGGTTTTTAATATTTATATTTCTTTCTACAAGTAATTTCAACTATACTTTCCTATGTGAATTTTTCATATCTCTATGTAATATTACATTCAATTTCAAAAGTTTATACTTTTATTGGAATTTGTTTTATTTACTTAGTTCAGTTCAATATTATCCACAAGTTACTCAATCTTCAAAAATATACTTTTATTGCTATAAGGCTGAATCAAATCATGTTCTCAATTCTTTATATAAACTGTTTATCTTAAACCCTTAGGTTATATCTAAAATGTACAAAGTTAAAATTATTAATTTACTTTGAATTTGTACAAATTTTCTTACTAATAGCTGAGATATACAGTTCATTCATCTAAAATATAGCATAGAAAAAATAGAACTGTTTTAATAAGGAATGATTTATTCAGACTAATCTTTTTTGTTCTTCATCAAATCTAAACACTACTAAATAATTAAATTCATAATAATACATAGTTCACCAAAGTAGGGTTAAATTATATTTTTAAATGAAAGAAGAAAAACCTTTGTGTATTAATACATATTAAAAATAAATATATACAATCTTATATTCTTATATTTTCATCATAACATATCATACCTAATCAATCATAAGAAAAGAAAGATAATTAGAGGGTATTACACTACAGGACAAAACACTTCTTCACCAAAACAGGCAAAAGACCTAATTAAGTGCCCCACAAAAGAATACATATTAATGACAGATAACTACATGGAAAAAGGCTCAATGTGATTAATAATCAGCTAAATGAAAAAAAATTTTTTTTAAAGATTTTATTTATTTATTTGACAGAGACACAGCAAGAGAGGAAACACAAGCAGGGGTAGTGGGAGAGGGAGAAGCAGGCTTCCTGCTGAGCAGGGAGCCCGATGAGGGGCTCAATCCCAGGAGCCTGGGATCATGACCTGAGCTGAAGGCAAAGGCTCAACAACTGAGCCACCCAGGCGCCTGGAGTTCAGCCTTTTTAAACTTGTGTTTTAACCAACTGCTATTTTTTTAAAGATTCTTATTTATTTTTTGACAGAGAGACAGCGAGAGAGGGAACACAAGCAGGGGGAGTGGGAGAGGGAGAAGCAGGCTTCCCACCGAGCAGGGAGCCTGACGTGGGGCTCGATCCCAGGACCCTGGGATCATGACCTGAGCTGAAGGCAGATCTTAACGACTGAGCCACCCAGGCACCCCTCAGCTAAATGAAAATTAAAACCATACTAAGTTACTACTATACTATAGACTGGATGTTTATATCCCTCAAAATTTGTATGCTAAAATTTAATCTCTAATAAGATGATATTTGGTAGTGGGGACTTTGAGAGATGATTGGGTCATGATGATGAAGCCCTCATAAATGGGATTAGTGCCCGTATAAAAGACCCAGAGAGTTCTCTTGCTCTCATCCTGTCATGTGGTACAATAAGGGTACAATAAGAACATAGCCATCTATAAACTAGGAAGCAGGTTCTCACCAGACACTAAATCTGCTAGCACTTTGATCTTGGACTTGCTATCCTCTAGAATTATAAGAAATACATGTTTACTGTTTAACCCAAACAGCCTATGGTATTTTTCTTCTAGCAGCCTGAACTAAGACATACTATTTACCCATTATTATGGTTATAACAAGATTGGCATATCCAAGTGTTGTAAGGATTGGGAGCTCCTGAAACTCTGATATACCACTGGTAGGAATGTAAAATGATTTAACCACTTTGAGAATTTCTTTTTTATAAGTTGTGCACATACCATACAACTTATTGATACCATTCATTGTTATTTACCCAGTTGGAATGAAAACATATGTTCACATAAAGAATTGCATTTGAAGATTCTTAGCAGCTTGATTCAAAATAGCTATAAACTGGAAGGACACAAGAAGTCCATCAATAGATAAATGGCTAAACAAATTTTGGTGTATCCACATAACAGAATACAACTCAACAACAACAAAAAATAGTGAACCTCTGATAGATACTAAAAGATATATAGCCCAACAATTTTATACTAAGCAAAAGATCCAGACACAAAGAGTACATTGTATATGACTCCATGCAGGATAAATCTTTTATTTATTTATTTATTTATTTATTTATTTTTTTATTTTATTTATTTATTCTTATGTTAATCCCCATACATTACATCATTAGTTTTAGATGAAGTGTTCCATGATTCATTGTTTGTGCATAACACCCAGTGCTCCATGCAGAATGTGCCCTCCTCAATACCCACCACCAGGCTAACCCATCCTCCCACCCCCCTCCCCTCTAGAACCCTGTTTGTTTTTCAGAGTCCATCGTCTCTCATGGTTCGTACGATAAATCTTTTTATAGTGACAAAAAGCATCAGTCACTGACAGGGGCCAGGGGTGAAAGGAATTTGTGTACAAAAGGAAAGAACTGTTAAGTAAGACAAAAATCCAAAACTTGGAAATAAGCAGTTGGATGATTGCATGCCCTTTCAATGTCACAGTAGAGATTTATATAGCAGATTTATCTAACTAGGATTATCTAACCCCTAGGGACATGTAGGTTTGATTACAGTATTTTACAACTCTATAAGGGTACCAATTGGTGAGGAGAAAACTCATAGTGATGCAGATGATTCTGTTTCTATAGCAATGCAGATTAATTCTGTCCTATAGAAATGCAAATGGTTTTTATGCCATAGAAAACTTTACATACCATATAGGGCATTAAAATTTTTTGTATGTAATTTAGAAATCTTAATCTAGCATTTTTTTCTTTTCATACCTATAAATAATTCTATCCACTCTACAATTTTTTAATCAGCTTTAGCATACTGTTGGTTGCATCAATAATGAGTTAAATACATGTTTGATAGATGCCATTTTTTAAAAATAGCTTTCTCCAAAGATTCCTGTTGGTCAAAATACTCAGATCACCACCTCATTCCTACTGCCAATTGCTGTAAAAGTACGTACCTTGTCTTTGATCCTATTTAAGCTCTGACACTTAGCTTCTGTCACTCTGGATCCCTTCATCCCTAATAAAATCAGGGAACCTAACTCACTGGCGGCATCTCCTGTGGTCATGACTAGCCTACAGGGCTTTTCAGGGACACTGGTGTTCCATGCTTTAGTTAAGCAAGAATCCTTTGTCTCTTTAGAATATATAATGGATAGGCAATGCACTGTCATGCATGATAAACATTCCAAGACTCCTATTTGCTTAGACATTTAGATTCCTTCCTTTATATTATGCTAGGGAAGTTCTGGGTATCAAGTTCTCTCAATCAAAATTTCCATCACCAACAAAGCAAATTATTAAAGCTATTACCTGCTGCTCAAGTTAACATATAAAATCTAGAATATCTAGTAAGTAATTTATTTCAAAAAATTGGTCCAATCTAGTGTTACATTTTGTCCTCCTTGGTTTAATACTGTCATGCATTCCCAAATCTATTCCTTAGGTCTCTATAATATATATTAGAAAAATCTTGCAATTTTTTTTTTTTTTGTAAATGAGCTATCTCCTCCTTGTTCTTTGTACCTGCCACTCTGAAGCATGCTAATAAATGACCATAGTCATGGGTCCAGTGGCAACTAGTAATTGAGTACTTGAGGTGGATTCTGTGGTCTTATCATTATCAGGATAATGGTGACCAATGATGCCCATGTCCTAATCCACAGAAACCTGTGCATATGTTGCTTTAAATGGCAAAAGATTTTTCAGATATGATTAAGTTAAGGATCTTGACATGATAATCTTCAGTTATTCCAGTGAGTCCAATGTAATCACAAGGTTCTTTAAATGTGAAAGAGAGAGGAAGAAGGGGATGTCAGTGTGGTGGAATGTGAGAAGAATTTGATCCCCATGGCTTGTTTTAAAGATGGAGGAAATAGACCATGAACCAAGAAATGTAGGCAGCCTCTAGAAGCCGGGCAAGGCAAAGAAATAGATTCTCTCCTAGAGCCTCCAGAAAACTTTTATTTTAACTTAGCAAGACCCAGGTTGAACTTCCAACCTAGAAAAATATAAGACAATACATTTGTATTGTCTTAAGCCACTAAATTTGAAGTAATGTGTTATGATAGGAACAGCAAATCAATACAGAGTGAGGAAATTAGGTATTCCATTTCCAGCAACTGACTTAGATGAGAATATTATAAGGGATTCAAGAAAGAGGAGGCTGGTCTCGGAACAGGAAAAAAGGAGCTCTTTGTTGATAAGGGAGTATCTGAAAGACTCCATTTGAGTCAACCAAGTCTTATTTACAGCCAAGTCATACCAGGTTACTTGGAAAGTCTGTATGTTTAGTTACCTTATAATTCTGCAAACTGCTCAATTCAATTTTGCATCTGATTCCAGCAAAATTGTTCCAGAAATAACCACCAAAAAAAGGCATTTTTTTCGGGACAACTATAGAAAACTTTCTAGCATCATTGAATAGAATAATAGAGAAGTAGCTTAAGCATTATAGGTTTAAAAAAACTTTTTCTTTTTAATGTTACTAATTTGAATTCTTAAGTGTCAATGCATACAAATAAGTAAAAAAAAAAAAAAAAGGAAAAGTTGATAGCAAGGGGAATAATCAACCAAAAGGAAAACCTGCAAAAGTGAAAAGCAGAGAAAGAGATAGAGGTAGGGAATCTAGAGCACAGGTGGGAAGATAAACAACTGAGATGAAGGAAGAAAGAAAATACGAGTATGACAAGATGAATTTGTTGGCATCGTGTCAAGAAACTGAAGGGATACTTTCTTGAACTTCTATTTTTCTCTCTAAAGAAAGCAATGACAACTCCTGAGAATAAGAGAAGAAAGGGAAGGACTAGAAGAAGAAAATATGCAATAACTGTCATGGAGAACAGAAGAACAAAATGATTAGGAATCAATATTATTTAGGAAACAGGGTCTAGTTGTTGTTATTAAAGAATATGAATTTATGACTATATAATTTTCTCTAACAGTGCTCAGCAGCCCATGTACAGGTACAATGAGGAAGCCAATTGAATTAACATAAACTTGGTATGTCGGGTCTTGGCCATCTGGCTTCCAAACACTTTTATTTACTATTTGGGAGAAAATTCTCATCTTGTGTAATTGATGGGATGTCCTGCCTCACCTCGCACTACAAAAGATAAAGATGAGAGAACTTTGTATTTCCCACTCTTAAAATCAGGATATAAACATTTGAACCAGGGTCACTCTGATGTGGGGAACAAAGGCAGAAGGGAATATAAATAAAATTAAATTTCCTTATAACTTGTGGCCCATTGACAAATATTTGAGATAGAATATAACATTCCTCCAGGAAACTCCCAACTGTCTTAATGTTAATGCCTTACTAGAAGGAAAAACAACCTTAACTTGAAGATAGCCAGGCCTCCAGGATCCCGAGCATATGAGAAGTCCTTTTGGACACTTCCCTTTGTACTTATCCGCCCCCTGCCAACTCCCAGGGATATAATCAACCTCACAACTCCAGTGCAGCAGCTCTTTCTGCCCATGGGTCTTGTCCCCGTGCTTTAATAAAATCACCTTTTTGCACCAAAGACATCTCAAGAATTCTTTCTTGGCCATTAGCTCCAGACCCCAGCACTAATACTACTCAAAACTACATCAATTCTAACACACTCTCCCACCTGAGATTTTGAATCTTGAGTGAGTGATGCAAAGACTTAAACCCAGTTCAGAAATTATTTATGGCAACAATACATCTCTGATAATCCACCAGTATCAGTATTGGGGTACTATAGCAGCACTATTCAGAGGCAGTCACATCAGTGTGGCTGGCAGTTTCAGAGTCGACATTGTAGGGGAGGAAAAGTTATCTTCAACCATCTTAAGGTCCCTAGCTAGGTCTGAAAATTACACTAACAAAGACAGATTAATAGGAGCAAAGCATTCAAATTTTACTAAATTTTTACACGTACATGATGATGTAGGAAACAAAGACAGAAGAAAAATTATTATATTTCCTTTGACAAGTCCTTGAAACAGGCACAGTGACATTCCTCTAGGAACTCAGCTGCCTCAATGTTAATACTTTTCTAAGGGCAAAAGGCAATCTTAGCCTGACCCCCCAGGATCCTGTAAGTCTACTTTAACATACAAAAATTCCTTTGGAAACTTCCTTTATCTCTACCCCCCAAGACACATGTTGGCAATCATCCCCCAAGCATATGACCCACCAATATACATCTGAAGGGTCTCATGACTCAGGTTTTATTAGACAGTAATAGATGACCTTTTCCCAACAATAGCTAGCCCCCTCAAAAAAATTTTGGAGGGCGCCTGGGTGGCTCAGTTGGTTAAGCGACTGCCTTCAGCTCAGGTCATGATCCTGGAGTCCCAGGATCGAGTCCCGCATCGGGCTCCCTGCTCAGCAGGGAGTCTGCTTCTCCCTCTGACCCTCCCCCCTCTCATGTGCTCTCTCTGTCTCATTCTCTCTTTCAAATAAATAAATAGAATCTTTAAAAAAAAAAAAAATTGGAAACCTTGCTTCCAAAATTCCTTAGAGACTTACGCTATCCCTAACCCCCTCCCAACTTGTAAGTATATAATGGGCCACTCCTCATGACCACAGTGCAACTCTTTCTCACCACGGGTCTTAACCCCGTGCTTTAATAAAACCACTTTTTTGCACCAAAGATGTCTCAAGAATTCTTTCTTGGCCATTGGCTTTGAACCCTAATATCCTACATCACACAGGAGCCTTCACAAGAGACTGAAGACCTGAAGAAATTAACAAAGCAGGAAGATTTTTTATTTTTTTAAATTTTATTTTATTATGTTATGTTAGTCACCATACATTACATCATTAGTTTTTATTTTATTTTATTGTTATGTTAATTACCATACATTACATCATTTGTTTTTGATGTAGTGTTCCATGATTCATTGTTTGCATATAACACCCAGTGCTCCATTCAATACATGATTTTATACCTTTTAAACAAAGAAACAATACATTTGTGAAGAATTGACAGGACAAAGGGGATTGGCCTAAGGGTAGTAAATGGTGAAGAAGTAACTAGGAAGATAAGACTTAGTTTAACAAGATGTGTTTATACTTGGTCCTAAATTCTCTCTGGTGATAAAAACGTCTCCCTTCCCGTACAGGGAGGGTACCTTTCACATGTAAAATTTATCTCCTGCTTTCAGGAAAGAAGGGAAATAGATGGAAGCTTCAGAAAGACCTCCCTGCTTCTCAAACTGCTTCAGCTGAAGATATTTGATATGCCAACTTGCATATTTTGGGGGTATCATGTCATGAACCCCATCAGCATCCTAACCAGATGTCCCTGTAACCTGACCTTGCTTGAGAGCTCATTTTAGAGCCTCCACCAGGGCCTGCCCATTTCCTGTGCCCTGTTCTTCTATCTTCCCACCAATTTGTAAGCTATTCAGTATCCTTCCAGTAAATTATTTTCTCCTGTAGTGATCCAGAAGTTTCTGTTTCTTATAACCAGGATTACTGATGTATACATATCATCACAGTTTGCCCAACGGATAGGGTGGAAGAAGAATTTGATACAGGATGGAAGACTGTGAATAATACACCAAGGTATCTGCACTAAGTAAGAATGAACCTAAAGGCTGGAGCAGGCAGAGAAGGAAAATTAGAAGGTCCAAATGTGAGAGATTCCAGTGAAGGCAATGTATGTTGGAGGGACTCAATGGGAAGAGATGGTGGACAGAAACTAGAATTTGGGATTGACTATTAAGAGATGGGTAAGTCCTGGGTGGTATAAATGTCTAAGATATTTGACTGAAGGAATGAAGAAAAGTAGAGATGAGAACCTAAGAAACTGAGAGGTTAGAATGTTGCAAAAATCACCCACGTTTGCTGCAGTCACCAAGGATGATACAGAAATATGGCATAAAATGAAAAACTGTCATCCATTCAGTGAATGGGAGGGAAAGACTGAAAAGCCTGATCATGAAAGCAATGAGGAAAGTACCTAGGAGTCATGGTAAAGGTTTCAAAAGCAGCAGGGCATTCCACATGGTGCTAAAGGAATAATGGTTTGTAGCTGCAAGAGGACAGTTCTGCTTTCTGATAACAATGTGAACAGAATAAGTGATGAATTCCCAGTGAAAAATGGGATATTTCACAAATGAGTTTAAAACAACATTTAAAAAAATTTTTTGGAGACATTCTTACTTTTAGGAAACTGGAAATTCTTGGTTTGTGGCTTATTTTCTTAAATAAGTGGTAGATTTGGTTTCAAATATCTGATAGCATAACACCATTCTTTCAGAAAAATAAGACAGATTGCTATTGGAGCCCCTCATGCAGGATATTAACATAGAACACAAAATATTGTGTCAAAACTGGAAATGTTTGCATTTTGGTACACAATTGTATTTTTTAAATTACTACATCCATTTGAAAAGCATTGTTTCCCCTAGCAATAAAATATCCTGGATTTTATGAAATGCAGACATACAAATCAAAAAGCATACATCCAGACCAAAAAAAAAAAAAAAAATCAGTCCATTTTACAAATTTGAATAATGATTTTACATATTATTTAATTTTCTGTTAAGTATCTTTTTCTAGTTATGCTGTTTGTCTAATAATTATTTTTCTGTCAGTCTGAGAATTATCGCTGTATCTAGTATTCCTAGATTTCTCCTTTCTGCTCTCAGGACTGAATGAACAACAAATATTTTCCTGATAATTAAAAAGAAAAATTAAATTGATTTAATTTTCAGCATTTAAATATTTAGTACTGATTTAAAATCCAACTAAGGGAGGTGGGGAACCTCCCCAATTTCTTTCATATTAGCAAATAGATAATGAAGTAATGAATTCAGTGGTAAGATTGAAATTTTTTTTTTTTTTTTTTTTTAGGTCACTCTCAGCCCCTAAAGCCACTTAAGCAGTCATTGTTTCTGCCGTCAAGCAAGATAGTTGTTAGCCTCTGTGAATATTTCCCTAATAGCTCCACCAATCATTTTTATCTTGGCTGCCAACCCGAGCTTTCATTAGCAAGGGTGAAAAATGCTCAGGAAGTAACATAAAGAGGTACTGAACCAATTCAGTCTTTTGGAGGCATTTTTACTTATATCCAGCAGGAACTGTTAAACTACTAGGAAAGGTTCTGGAAATCACTACTTACCTAATATTATTTTTACCTCTCAATAAATGGCTACGTCTATTCTTGGGGATACTCAGGCTAAAACATGGAGTCATCTTAGCTCTACTTCTTCTTGGATTTCATATCCAAGACAGCAGCAGAGCCTGTTAGTTCTACCTTGGAAATATATTGAAAATCTGACCCCTCTACAGATCCCATATTGGTCCAAGTACCATCATTTTTTGCCTGTATTATTTCAACAGCCTCCAAAGGTGTCTGCCTGATTCTATGCTAATTTCACTACAGTCTATTCTTCATATCACATACATTGTATTTTTTTAAACATAAACCAGATTATGTTCTTCCTCAACCCAAAACCTTCCAGTATATGACCAATGAATAAGAATAAAACCCAAAGACATTATTAAGGCCCACAAAGCCCCCAAATGACCTGGCTCCTCACATCTCAGACCTCATCTCTTCTTACTCTACAATCACACTGCTCCAGCCATACCCCTTCTTTTTTTTTTAATTAACATATAATGTATTATTTGTTTCAGGGGTACAGGTCTGTGATTCATCAGTCTTACACATACACAGTGCTCATCACAACACATACCCTCCCCAGAGTCCATCACCTAGTCACCCCATTCCCCCACCCCCTTCCCATCCAGCAATCCTCAGTTTGTTTCCTAAGATTAAGAGTCTCTTATGGTTTGTCTCCCTCTCTGATTTCATCTTGTTTCATTTTTTCCTCTCTTCCTCTATGATCCTCTGCCTTGTTTCTTAAATTCCACTTATCAGTGACATCATATGATAATTGTCTTTCTCTGATTGATATATTTCACTTAGCATAATACCCTCTAGTTCCATCCATGTCACTGCAAATGGGAAGATTTCATTTTTTTGATGGCTGTGTAGATATAGACACAATGGAATATTATATATATATCACCCCTTCTTTCTAAAGCCACATTTAGACAAAGCAAGCACCTCTCTTGGTCTGAAATATTCTTCCTTCAAATATCTCCCTGGCTCATTCCTTCACTTAATCTATATTTCTGCTGGAGTGTTACTTCATCAGGAGGCTTTCTCTGACCAGCTAAAATAGTATCCTTTTGAATTTCTCTGTCCCCTTACTCACTTTATTTTTTATTAGAATGTATCACCAAACACACACACACACACACATATATCGCATATATATTCTACATAAACATATATATGCATGTCTACATACATGTAGATATATATATGTGTGTGTGTGTGTACCTAAAATCTTCACCAACTACAGTATAAAACTCTAAGCTCCAACCAGATATAAGTTTCATGAGAACAAAGATTTTGTCTTATTGACTGCTCTGTGCCCACGACCTAGGATAATGTCTGGCACATAGTAGGCACTCAGTGATTTTTTATTTTAATAAATGAATGAATCTCTACCAAAAGAATATAATCCTGATAAGCATTTATATACATACAACTTTAAGAGATAAAAATGAAGTTTAAGACATAACAAAGAAAGAATATCATTCAAAGCTCAGACATTAAATTGAAGGACATGAGAGAATTCACATAAACGAAAGGAAGAGTCATTTCGATCCAACTCAATTGCTTGTGAATTGAAGCCCCTAGAGATTCACCCAAGGAGCGTGTTCCTGGAGCAGGGACTGACAGATTGCAGCTGCGTAAGGATGCCTCTTGTCATCTACTTGTGCCTAGCACCAGAAAAGGAATGTAATCTTCACAGTCTGCCATCCCCTAAGATTATCCTTCTAGTTATAGTACTGTCTGAATTTATGAAATTAGTGAAACCATAGTATGGAAATGCAAACCAGACTGGTTGTATGAGTTAATCAAAATTAGTCATTAGAGCAAGAGCTCTGACATTTTTCATCCTTGATTAAACATTCTAACAATATGTTCCAAAACCTAAAATGATAAAAGAAGATGAAATCTGCTTAAAGACTGGTAAAACTGTATTGATACCTCTGGGTTTGTCAGGAAGCATCAAACTCAGAATAACTCAGGCAATTCCTATTTGAGTATTTCTCTGCCAGAGACCTTCTGTTTTATAACAGTTAAGGGAAATCAGGTTTGTTTGTTCGTTTTTTTAAAGGAGGTCAAAGAATCCACAGGCATTTGTGAACTGAAGTGATAAATCATTACTGACACTAAGATAGTTTTAAGAGGGGTGCATTAAAACATGATGCATTATAAGAGTACTACATTTGAAAATGGGAGACATGGGTTCCAATTCTAACTTCTTGCCTAATTATCTGGACATTGTTAGACAACTCAATTGCCTCGTTAAAAAAACAAACCAAACAAGCAAACATTAGAAAGAAGATCCTTAAGGAAGGAAAAGGATATCAGATTTTTTTGGAGAACTTTATCAAACTACCCATACCTCTCTGTAATCTCCCAGTCCTTCACCAAGTTGCTGAACTTGTCCTCAGCAAAGTAAAGATAGATGGAACATACCTCAACATCATAAAGGCCATATACAAAAGAGCCACAGCTAATATCATCCTCAATGGGGAAAAACTGAGAGCTTTTTCCCTATGGTCAGGAAGAAGACAAGGATGTCCATTCTCACCATTACTATTTAATATAGTACTGGAAGTCATAGCCTCAGCAATCACACAACAAAAAGAAATAAAAGGCATCCAAATTGGCAAGGAAAAACTAAAACTTTCACTATTTGCAGACAACATGATACTTTACGTAGAAAACCTGAAAGACTCCACCAAAAAAATTGCTAGAGCTGATCCATGAATTCAGAAAAGTCACAGGATATAAAATCAATGTGCAAAATTCTGTTACATTTCTATACACCAAGAGCAAAGCAGCAGAAAAAGAAATCAAGGAATTGATCCCAGTTGCAATTGCAACAAAAACAAAAAGATACCTAGGAATAAATCTAACTAAAGAAGTAAAAGATCTATACTCTGAAAACTACAGAACACTTATGAAAGAAATTGAAGAGGACACAAAAAAATGGAAAAGCATTCCATGCTCATGGAGTGGAAGAACAAATATTGTTAAAATGTCTATACTACCTAAAGCAATCTACACATTTAATTTAATCCCCACCAAAATCCAGCATTTTTCACAGAGCTAGAACAAACTATCCTAAAATTTGTATGGAACCACAAAAGATCCCAAATAGCCAAAGCAATCTGAAAAAGAAAAACAAAACTGGAGGCATCAAAATTCCGGATTTCAAGCTATATTATAAAGTTGTCATCAAGACAGTATGGTACTGGCATAAAAAACAGAAACAAAGATCAAAGAAACAGAATAGAGAATCCAGATACAGACCTTCAACTATATGGCTAACTAATCTTCGACAAAGCAGAAAAGAATATCCAATGGAAAAAAGACGTCTCTTTAACAAATGGTGTTGGGAACACTAGACAGCAACATGCAGAAGAATGAAACTGGACCACTTTCTTACATCATACACAAAAATAGACTCAAAATAACTGAAAGACCTAAATGTGAGACAGGAAGCCATCACAATCCTAGAGGACAACACAGGCAACAACCTCTTTGACCTCGGCTGCAGCAACTTCTTACTAGACATGTCACCACAGGCAAGGAAAACAAGAGCAAAAATGAACGATTGGGATTTCATCAAGATAAAATAACTTCTGCACAGCAAAGGAAACAGTCAACAAAACTGAAAAGCAGCCTATGGAATGGGAGAAGATAGTTGCAAATGGAATATCCGATAAAGGGTTAGTATCCAAAATTCATAAAGAACTTATCAAACTCAAACTCCCCCCCCCAAAAAAAACCAAATAACCCAGTTAAGAAATGGGCAGGAGACATAAATAGACACTTTTCCCAAAAAGACATCCAAATGGCTAACAGACACATAAAAAGATGCTCAATATCAGTCATCATCAGGGAAATAAAAATCAAAATCACAATGAGATATGATCTCACATCTGTCAGGGTAGCTAAAATGAACAATATAAGAAACAACAGGTGTTGGTGAGGATGCAGAGAAAGGGGAACCCTTTTGCATTGTTGGTGGGAATGCAAACTGGTGCAGCTACTCTTCAGAACAGGATGGAAGTTCCTCAAAATGTTAAAAATAGAACTACCCTATGATCCAGCAATTACACTAGTAGGTATTTATCCAAAGGATACAAAAATATAGATTTTAAGGGGTACATGCACCCTGATGTTTATAGCAGCATTATAAACAATAGCCCAACTGTGGAGAGAGCCCGAATGTCCATCAACTGATGAATGGTTAAAGAAGATGTGGTATATTTGTGTGTGTACACACACACACACACACACACACACACACACACACACACACACAATGGAATATTACTCAGCCATCAAAAAGGATGAAATCTTGCCAATTGCAACAATGTGGATGGAGCTAGAATGTATTATGCTAAGTGAAATAAGTCTGTCAGGGAAAGACAAATATCATATAATCTCACTCATATGTGGAATTTAAGAAAGAAAACTGATGAACATATGGAAAGGGGAAAAAGAAAAAATGAAGAGAGGGATACAAGCTATAAGAGACTCTTAAAGATAGAGAAAAAACTGAGGGTTGATGGAGGGATGTGGGTGGGGGATGGGCTAGATGAGTGATTATTATTATTAAGGAAGGCACTTGTTAGGATGAGCACTGGGTGTTGTATGTTAATGATGAATCACTGAATTCTACTCCAGGAAAAAAAAAAAAGAAAATTGACAGTTTCTAATAAACTCAAATGTATGCCCTAAAAACAAACAAACAAAAAAAAGAGATGCTGAACTTGCAACCTTTAGGGACCAGTCACAGTTTCCATCAACTGTATTGAGTAGGGGAGATATGGTTGAGGATCACAGGAAAAACAATACCTTTCAACTCTAAAATTGAATTTGTTGTACAGAAAAACCACAGATGAGTCTTTAGAATGTACAGTCATCAAGAAGATATCCATCCCAGAGTGATGATTACTAGTGTTCTGAAAAGTGTCCACAGCTATCTTTTCTGGTTTATACACTCCAAATACGAGTATTTCCTTATATTCAATGTAACAATTGTTTTTGTAATAATCTGAAATCTCTATTAGCCCATAAAAATAAAGTGTTCTTAAAACTTTCATAAAATTCTTCTTATTTTACCTGAAAATATTTCATGATTTCTTTTTTTCATCCTCTCTTGTAATAATAATACTTTCTGAAAGGATCAACCTAAATCTAAATTGCTAAATGAAAGGGTTCTCTTTAGGTCCAAATGCAAAAATTCACCTAGTTGGATGAATATGTTAGATAGCAGTTTATTTCTTCTTGGTTCCAATTGTATTATATCTTATTTTCTGATTTTCTGCTTAATTTAATAATGGGGAAGTTTTGGTATTCAATAAGTATATATGATCTGGAGAGAAAAAAAAACACTGGTCACGTGAGTAATTTTGTGGGTTTGGTAACTGGTTTCAATTGAGTTTTCATAATAATTTTTCACTAAATTTTTAGAACCTAGACTGCAAGGGATCATTTGAAATTTTAAAGTATTCCAAGAAAACTCCTTAAAATATTTTTAAGTAACAACACTCCCCCAAAAGAGTTTTTAATTATATTAGGACCAGGTAGCCAATAATCACAAAGTCTATATGCTACTGATCCCAACAAGGAGGAAATGCTCCTCCTAACATAGATGTCATTAGCAGCCATGTTACTAGGCTGTTTTGAAGACAACAAATTTCTTTGCTTTTTGAAAATACCTGTCTCTGGTTTGAAATTTCCATTTATAGAATCACACATTTTGGATTATGACACTAATTCCAAAACACCACTATTACCTTGGGAACATGTTTCATGAGAGTTGAACATTCCAAAATTAACTCCCTTTCATTTACAACACAGCTTAGTTTTGTCAATTTGCTAATTGTCATCTTGAGAAACAGGAAGAAGAATACAGAGGAAACTGTCCTCATAAGAGAACTGGGATTCAAGGGGGAGATCTTAGTTCCAGTCCAAGGAAGCTAAACTTAGGAAGTGTTCAATAGTGGGGCTCTGGATATCTAGTTGTAATGTGAATAAGATTGCCAAATAAAAGAGGGACACCTAGTTAAACTTGAGCAAATATTGTAATTTGAGACATAGTTATATTAAAACATTATTCTTTGTTATCTGAAATTCAAATTTAACTGTACGTTTATTATTATTACCATTATTTAGTAAATCGGGCAACCATGGTATAAAAACAACATGACTTTGGGGTAAACGGTTTGAGAAAAACACCATCGTCCATTGTCTTCTTGCCTTGTGATTTATTCTTTTTTTTTTAAATGCTTATTTATTTTTTTAAAAGATTTTATTTATTTATTTATTTGAGAGAGAGAGAAACAGCATGAAAGGGGAGAGGGTCAGAGGGAGAAGCAGGCTCCCCATTGAGCCGGGAGCCCGATGTGGGACTTGATCCCAGGACTCCGGGGTCATAACCCGAGCCGAAGGCAGTTGCTTAACCAACCGAGCCACCCAGGTGCCCCAACCTTGTGATTTATTCTTGTCTGCAGCTACAACTAAAGGGGAAAAAAAGCTTCATTTTTTACCTGGCTGACAGAAATGTTTTGCTTTTTCTTTGTGGAAATTATCCACATTATTACACTCTCCATATATCAGTTTCTCCATTGAGTGAGAAGTGTGTGCAATGTTATCACACCAGGCATGCACTCTGATATAAAGAGTGTAAGGAAAATCTTTTCCTTCATTGAACTTTCACTCTTGTAGTACAGGTAGTACAAGCATGCAAACTAGCAGTAATATAGAATGATATAGGAGAGAACATGTTGAGTGTCATAAAAGGAGAACTGAAATGTACTGGAGGGTTTCTGAGGAGGAAAAATAGTATTTCCAGATTGTGTAAATTAAAGGTTAGAAGTTACTGAAAGCCTGAGAAGTGACTTATGTTTTCCATCAATATGGCATACTTGATATTGTCCAACCACAGAGCACTTGAATAACATATAGAAAATAAGCTTTTATAAGCAGAGTTTAGCTCACTTGAGGGTAAGGCAATTCCCAATGGTCGCTAAAAGAGTCAGTGAGAAAAGAAAGAAAGGAAAAGAGAAAGCACTGACAACCTGCATGGTATGCTAAGACCTAATGAGATTCTTCATGAAATGTTTATTGATTTTAGTGAATGAAAGTCTCAGATTTTAAAGCAGATGAAAGAGACAAGATTGTGGACATAACCATAAGCTGGACCCATGCAGGACTGAACCTTTGGTAAAAAGATTTAGTAGAAAAAAAACACTGGTCTGTCAGCGAACAGAGATAATAAGAATAATTCTGTATCTTAACAAACAAAAAGCACAATATAAGATAGTTGAAAGAATTTCTGCTTCTGAGTAGGATGTAGAAGGATGTCAAACAATATATACTTTTCATGATAGCCACAAGAAAATGTGAAAGATAACAAACCTGTGCCTAATATTTTATTAGACTATCAAAGGTTGATAGATTCATGGAAGAAATGAGAAGCAGAATCCCAGCAAGAAATGAACTATACATACATAGAGAAGTAGCAAGCCAAGACAGCTTCCATGCCTGAAGGCACATGCCTTGTCTGGGTACAAATGGGCAGTAAGTGGCCCTGTCATAGATGGAAAGACTGCAGAAATGAGGAGAAACCAGCTTAGCTTTTAAAAACAATGTATGCTGGCAGAGAGGACTGAAATCTGGAAGCACCCGAGATGCAAAAAATAAGTCCATGTCCCAGACAATTTCTTCCACAACTCCTTGAATTTTATTGAAAAGTAGTAGTGGAAGAAGAGTGTGAAACAGAATTCATGCAGTCTTATGCCTTGTGGGGTGCAGGGTTTCCAAAGCCCTGCTGAAACATGCACATTAAAAGCAAAGAAAATTATAGAACAATATCTTTCATGAATATGGATGCAAAAATCCTTAACAAAATATTAGCAAACCTAATCCAGGATTATACACAAAGATAATATGTACTGACTAACTGGGGTTTAACACAAGAATGCAAAGTTGGTTTAAGATTTGAACATTTATCCATATAATTCCACATTAACAAATTAGGCCATATAATCATAGATGCAGAAAATCATATAGAGACAGAAAAAACATGTGACAAAATTTAACACCCATTCATAATAAAAATCCACAACAACTAGAAATAGAAGACAACATCTTCAATCTGATGAAGGATACATACAATAAACCATAGCTGCTTTTGTAAAATATCAAATGCTTTCACTTAATGTGTGAAATAAGGCAAAGATACCCACTCTCAACACTTCTACCCAAAATTTTACTGAAATTCTTAGGAGGTGTAATAAGGCAAGAAAAAAAATTAAATGAAGATATGAAAGCAAGAGGTAAAACTGCATTTATTCACATAGATTACATCACTATATACAGAAATTTAAATAACCTAAGAAAACAAACTACTACAATGAATAAGTGAATTTAACAAGGTCATAGAATACAAAGTCAATATAAAAAATCAGTTCTATTTTTCTATATTAGCAACAAGCAATTATGAAAGGAAACTTTCAAAAATACGTTTATGCACTGGGTGTTGTATGTAAGTGATGAATCACTGAATTCTACTCCTGAAACCAATATTACACTATGAATTAACCAAGTAGAATTTAAATAAAAACTAGAAAGAAGAAAGAAAGAAAGAAAGAAAGAAAGAAAGAAAGAAAGAAAGAAAGAACGAAAGAAAGAAAGAAAGAAGAAAGAAAAGAAAGAAAGAGAGAAAGAGAGAAAGAGAGAAAGAGAGAAAGAGAGAAAGAAAGAAAGAAAGAAAGAAAGAAAGAAAGAAAGAAAGAAAGAAAGAAAGAAAGAAA